>NC_041340.1:37163967-37463967 GCF_004354835.1 Perca flavescens | reverse complement strand
TGTGTTGATGATTAGGCTCGTTCCGCAGAGACCCTCTTCAGTCCAACTTTCCAGAGCCAGTGGTTGTTAGTTTAATGAGCAGTTCAGAATATATGGAGAAGGGCAGAAATAAAGACGTGGAAGTGAGAGTATAGGGGCCTCATAAGAAATGGTAAAAGCAGTCGTTGAAGTGATAGCGTATAACCACAGACGGTAAATGCTCCGTTGTTCAGAAAGCACGGGACGGAAGTGCAGCATCCTCTCCTGGCTTTCCTTTCAGAGTAACCTGAGACAGATAAGGAGAGCAGGGATTGGCTCAAATGCAGCTTAGATACTATTAAGAACCATACTGTGCACTGGCAGTTCTTGAAGCACATTCATCAAAGAGGTTTCCTGCAGATCACATGAAAGTATCAGTTTTATGAAAAGCAGGGGAAGTCAATGCAGCAGAACATGATACAACACACACACACATACTAAAACACACATGCTGCTGGTTGTGTTCACATGAAACAGGTCTCCTCGACACAGGCCACATGTCAGCAGTGCTTCTATAAATAGAAATTCTCTAATTGTGTGTCAGGAAGGCAGAGATGACGGGATGGCCGCGCCTTAGCCATCAGCCCTGCGGGGACACGGGAGAAACATCAGGGGCCTGTTTCACAAAAGCAGAATATATAAATCCAGGATAACTGATAAAGTGAGGCTTGACCTAGTCTAATCTGTGCATCCTGGCTTGGTGCGTTTCACGAAGGCCAAGCCAGGCTGAGGAGGAGAGACTAGGAGCTGAGGAGGAGAGACTAGGAGCTGAGGAGGAGAGACTAGGTCGAGTCAGGCTGAACTAATTCAGATAGATGCGCGTCCACGGATTTCCTCAAAAGACCGCGAGGTCGATCACAGATTTACTGATGCCAAAATGGAGAATACGCATTGTTCATACTTTATACAGAGTGAGCAGCAGCTTCTTGTGGAAGTATGATGACGTGAAACACATTATTTGAATAAAAAGAAAATAACACGGCCGCTGTAACGAAACAGCGAGAGAAAGCAGCAGACGATCACGGACCGACTGAATGCGTAAGCAGCCTAAATATAAACATTAACTGACCTCTGCTCTGAATGGAAACCATCACAATCCTACCATTCAAGGATTAGGCTACTAATCATTTGCACAAATTAACAATTGTACTCTTTGCCTTAAAAGTAAGCAGAAGATAACTCAGGAAATTTACCATGAAGATCCATTTTCTAAAACGCTAGAATATGAAGCGTAAATATCTCTTTCACTATGTTCCTCTCTCTCTCTCATTGGCTAAAATATTAATGCAAAAGTGTACAGGTGTTCGTTTTTGCAAATGACAAGTGACACATTGAATGGTTTCATTTAAGAGCAGTAGTTCATAAATGTATATTTTTATGAACATACATTTATGTTCATCGGCAACACCAGCCGGCATTTTTATATATTTTTTTTTATCATTTAGTCGGTCCGCTATTATCTGTCACGCTTTTTCTCGCGTTTTTTTATTTTTTATAGAGGACGAGTTTCCTTCTCTACAAATTATATGCCTTGCTCCCTGGTATATATGGACATATAAAAATAAAGACACTGAAGAAATTGCACTGTAAAATCTAAAAACTATAAAGATAATAAAGTGATAAATTCCATGCACACTATAAACATGAATGGAACAGAGTATATTCATCAGTTATTTCCCCCCAGGCAAAATATAAGGTCAAAAACCATTGAGGTGTCCTCTCCCTGTTGTAACATGAATGTACAGTAGCCTACATCACTAGATAGTTACTGGTCCAGTGAACTAAGTCTATAATTTGGGAGGATTGTACAGTTAGGATATGTTCTTAAAATTGTACATTCCTCCCAAATTATAGTCCCAGTTTACTGGACAACACAAATTGTGTGCTAAGAATGCCAAATACAATGCACATGGAAGCAGAACAAACATGATCCTTATTGTTAAAGAAAAAAAAAAAAAAAAAGAAATTATAAACTAAAATAATTTAAGGTGCATTGGGGAACTATAGAAATGTACAGCATTGTATGTATTGCCCTTAGTAACAGACTTCATTTAAAACTCATTTGAAATTTTATCAGCCTTTTCTAATTATCTCAACAACTGCCATAATATATTCATCAAACTTCTTACAACAATATTAACAGCAGTCTTCATACAGCAATATAACAGTAACAATGACAAATTTATAATTATAAAAAAAATAATGGTCACAACTTTAAATAATAACAGTACTCAAATGAACAGCAATATGCACCTGTTGTATTTTAATCCAGGCTGATAAGAAAAGGGTAAAACCACTGCTGAGTGAACAAAAAGTTCCAGGATTCCAGGATTAAATAAACCCTGGCTGTTAGCCTGTTAGCCTGGGACCAGGCTAGCTGCACAGAATAAATCTCCATGGTGATTTATGTGCCTCTGCTTTCGTGAAACCGAGTCAAGGCTAAATTCATCCAGGATAACCAGGAAATCCCGGCTTAATCCCTTATCTTGGTTTTGTGAAACAGGCCCCAGGACCGTGAACTGGACTGGATTAATGCAAGGAGCCAGCGCGGTGACATCATACTGCATCATTTCATGTGTCCATTTCACCTGTTTGGATGTGTTCCCCAGGAGTGCTCTGAACCTCCAAGGACATGAATCGCACTCTTGTGTCCTTCACTTACATGACCACCTACTTCCCTCTCCCTCTCTGTAGCTTACACACTAGGGCTACACAATTAATCGCAGTGTTATCGAAATCGCAATATGGACTAGTGCAATATCCAAATCGCAGGGAGGGACGCCATATTTATTAAAGGCAAAATATGTGTCAACTCATTCTGAATCAAGTATTGTGGTGCTGCAGAGACGTCCCAGCCTACAAATCCCATCCTACAGACTAAAGAAAACAAATCTGTCAGGTTTCACATGAACTGAACCCAATTGCAGACCCAGACAAGGTGAGAAGATTGAACAAGGTGAGGTTTTATTTGGATATTGTACGAAGGAAAAATGAACAGGCTTGTGCAGTTGGTGGAGCAAAAGCGAGCCGGCTGGAGGGTTGTGAAGATCCAGTATACTGGTGTAGTAGTCAGCTAGGCGGAGGTACAGCGAATATTCCAGGAGTCCAGAAAAAGTAAGGCAAACGATCCGGCGGGGACTGGAGGGTTGGCCTGGCTTATGAAAGGAGGAAATGGCAGATGAGGAACAGGAGTGCTGAGTGGACTGATGAGCCACAGGTGTGTAGGCCTGAGCTGAGTGGCCACGCCCACCATCTGTCTTCAGAGCATGTGGGAGAGAGCAAAAACACGGAGACGGAACAAAAACAAAAACACACCAAGCACACAGCAGGCACACAAAAAAGGAGAAAAAGAACACAAAACTACATTCACACACATACCATGAAGGAGGTCAGGGTCACGGCCAGCGGGCCGTGACAAAATCATTGTTTGGTACAGAGCCTCACAAAAATGTACACTATAATCATTAGAATTTTTAATTTTAATATTTATTAAGGAAAATTAGAATAGTGATACAAAAATGAACATTCCCTCCAATATCAGCAATCACATCACAATCGCAATATCAGTCAAAATAATCACAATGAGATATTTTCACACACTCCAACACTTTTTCTCTGACCTACAGGGATCTTTGCTCTAATTTTGGCATGGGGGAGAATGGGTGGTGGCTACCATGTGATTGCTGTATGCTGATGAACTACAGGCTATGCTGTCTCAGTACATTATGAGGCCATTGGTGGTCAGGTGATATACAGGAGAAAACATATGGAGATAATGCCCTGCTCATTTGTACATTAGCCCTCACTCTGGGAAACTCTTTATGATGGTAATTTATGTTCCGTCACACCTTTTACTCCTCTCCTCCTCACAGGCGGGGGGGAAACACTACCATCCGACCTGCGCTCGATGCTCCCGCTGTAACATGATGTTCAAAGAGGGAGAGGAAATGTACCTGACAGGTGAAACTTAATGCCAGTACATTGCACACACTCATCCACACTGAGGCTTGCGGATGTAGACGAATGCATGGCGTGTGCGAACACCAAAAGCCAATCCGTCTTCTCTTCTTCAGGATGTGAGGTGTGGCACCCATTATGCAAGCAGGCAGCGAGGGCAGAGAGGAGACTCAGGGTGAGTTATTAGAGTTTGAAATGAAAACATTGAGATAAAGGAAAACTGTAATTTCCTCACTGTGTTCGTTCTCCGCTCTCCTTTATTCTTTGTCTTTTTGTACCTCACAGCACAGACGCCTGTCAGAGGCCTCCATCTCTCCACCGGGCTCCTCCATAGGCTCTCCCAGCAGGGTTATATGTGTGAGTAGCTTATAACTTTGCATGCTTTAGCTGCCACTGCCACCAAGCTTGCCCTAAAAAAAATTCACAAATTCTAAATTCTACAGCAGAAACACTAGCACTACCCATATGCTTAAATGGTTAAGCACCAACCCGAGAGGTCGCTCACTCCCTTGGCCTGTTCACTTGTCTCTGTCCTCAACTCTATTGTCAGTGATGTGGCAGCAGTTAAAAAGAAGTTAGAAATGATACAATGTTAATGATATGGTTTGTATCTGGGATGACCATCTTCAGTCATCAGTTCCCAGAAAGTACTGATATATAGTGATTTGCACGTCGAAAAACATGTGTAGGTTAGGTTACGTATGGGTAAAACCTGGGCTCAATTTGATACAAAACTACAAATGTTCAGCAACTAGCATTGTGGGATGCACAATGGATAGCAGCATCAGGCGGTTCAGGGATGGCAGAGTCAGGCAGTTCACCACATTCACCACAAATTCTCAACAGCTATTTCATGGATGCCACAAAATGTACAAACATTCGTGTTCCTGAGAGGATGAATCCCCAATTAGCGACCCCAGCAGGTCAAAAATCTATCAAACATCGAGTAAAATATATGAACATCTACTTCAATCAGGAGAGACGTCGTTTGCAGATATGCAAAGATATTTATTGTACAACTGTATGATATTGGATGTACAAAGTCTTTTGGAGATTGCACTCCATCGAAATAATCTTTTTAAAGGGGTAGGGAATAGGAACATAACCCCCAAAAAATGTGACGGGAATTATAGATTATAGATATAAAACATTTAATATGTAGACTGTAACATGCATTCTTAAAGGTATAGGCTACATACAAACTAGCATAGACACTTTAATACATACCTCTTGCAACAACTGATCTGAAAATAAAAATATCGGTTAAATGATACACCCCCAAAACGGAAGCAAATAATTCCCGCAGCACAGGCACGGAGTAACATAGAAAGGCAAAAACTGAGGCATGACATGCGGCAATTCGGGCCGGCATCGGCCACTCAAGCGGACATTGACCGCACCAGCCACACCGGCCGGCATCTGCAATTCAGGCCGGCATCGGCAATTCAGGCCGGCATCGGCAAATCAGGCGGCATAACACAGCACCTCCATGGATCTGGAAGTAGAAAACAAATGCATTGATCCATCCCTAATACAGCAGGCAAAATACATCTTGGAAGTCAGTTATCGGCAACACCAGCCAGCATCGGCCGCACCAGCCGGCATCGGCAAGACAGGCCGGCATCGGCAACACCAGCCGGCATCGGCAACACCAGCCGGCATCGGCAACACCAGCCGGCATCAGCAATTCAGGCCGGCATTGGCAACACCGGCCAGCATCGGCAACACCGGCCAGCATCGGCAACACCGGCCAGCATCGGCAACACCGGCCGGCATCGGCAACTCAGGCCGCCATATCAACGGCATCTCCCCTGGGATGCAGCACAGGCAGGCATATCTGCCGGTACGGCAAGACAAGCACGGCATGCCCGCCGGAGAGGCAAGTCAGGCCCGTGCACCGCGAGGGCCTGGTATATGGAGGGGAATCACTCCTATCAGACAACAGCAGGACCAAGACTGAGGACCTACTCGAGTGGTACGTAACTGGGCACCTACAACAACAACACCACCTTGTTCGGAGGTAAATATGAAAACAAGAAAATATGTAACAAAGAAACGTGCAACAGAAATAAGTAATGATCGACTGACTAAACATTGAAAACACATTTCTAGCAATTACTCAAACATAAGCGATACGAAACCCTGAGCCCTACCACTACATATAGGAATTAACTCCACTTCCACGCCTTGCACCAGCAGGACGAATCACGGCATACCTGCCTGGGTGGCAATTCAGGCCAGCAACAAGCAAAATAAAGTCCCAGGTATGTTTAGTAACCTTGGTATGTGGCCGGAATGCAATACTGGCCAAAACCAAATAAAGCCCTAGCCTAACTGATTTTATTAACCTCGGCGCGGAGACTGGAATGGCGATACTGGCCAAACAAAGTAAAACCCTAACCAGTCTGAAGAACCACGGCACGATGACCGGCAGTGCAATGCAGGCCATGAACCATGACAAGCAAAGAATAAATGTGACACAAGCAGGACAACATCCTAAATGAGACACAATAACAGAGACGTGAAAACACACCACCACCAGTTATATACATGCTCGCCAGAATCAAGACTTCAATGATCTTTGGATGGTGAGAAGGTCGTCGACGTCAGGACGAATGAATGAGGAGTAAGCAGCAGATGACCAGCGACCCAGCAGTTGCAGGGAAGCACAAGATAGGCCCTGGTTAGCTGCCGTCGTCTCAGCCCCGATCCTAAATGAATGGCCCAAATAATGCTGAGGGGACATATTAGCTCTAAGGAGAACGAGCTTTAGATGAAGCCCAAACCAAGCTCTCGACAGGGGAAATCCCCCGGGGACGAGGAACAGAGGCGCTAAGGAGCCAGTCCGAGGCCGCAACAGTAAATAGTTTAGCATGGATTTGAAGGAACAAAAACAAGTATCAGTGCGGGCGACGAGGACCGAGCAAGCGCCACCGCGTTTAGAATGTTTGAGAGATAAGCGATAATGACCAGGATAAAAAGCCAAATCAGAAAAAGTGACATCACTATCAGGGTTAAAAGATTTAGAAGGGGTAGTAAATTTGCCGCATCAGAGAAAGGCATAAAAAGCCAGCAAAAACACGGACTCCAGTAAGGAGTCAACGTAGGGAGAAACCACCCCCGCCCGAAGAACCGAGACCATAGCGTGCAAAATACCGAGAGTGATAGTCTGCCTCGGATCGGGGGGAGAAGGATGGGCGAGCAAACCTTGAGTATACTGCAACTTAAATTTGCGAGTGTCAGTACAATAACAAATGAATGCACAAATGCTGCTTGTAAGAACGGGTTTAAGAGGAACAGAAATACAAACGCAAAAGAAACAGAAGGTACGCCAAGCAAAATCATAGGTTTTCAAAGTAGACGCAGCCAAGCCTTTTCTCATATACTCCCTAGAGGAATGTAGATAATGATGCAGGGGCGATAGGTTCAATACAGCGCCAGCTCCTGGAGAGAAGGCAGAGTGACAGGGAAGGGGCTGGCGGTAGGGCACAGGCGCCGAAAGGCCTGAAAATGAAAACGAGACAGAGCATCAGCCACACCATTAGAATGACCGGGAACATGACGGGCAGTGATGAGAAAATTGTGCATGACGGCAGACCAGGTGATGCTTCTCACAAATGGCATAATTGCACTACATGAAGAGCGCCCCCTATTTAAGATGTCGACGACCGCTCGATTATCGCACAAAACAGAGATACGTTTGCGCTGCCATTGATAGCCCCAGACGCGGCAAGCTACGGCGATGGGGTAAATCAAATGCAAGGCCGACGAATCGAGCCGGGAGAAGGTGGGAGGCCAGTGACCTGCGAACCACTGCCCCTGGAAAAAATCCACCGAACCCGGCAGAAGGGGCAGCGTCTGTGAAGAACAGCATGGAGTCAGAAGAATGCACCAAATCATCGTAAAAAAACGAAACCCCATTCCAATGTTCGAGAAGGTGAACCCAAAAACACAAATCGGAACAGCAGCCGTCATCGAGGGATACGAGATCCTGCAGTTGGGAAACTGAAGATGCCGTATCCAATAACCTGGATATGAACGAACGCCCCTGAGGGATAACACGCATGGCGAAGTTTAGGTGGCCCAAAAGGGAAAGCAACTGGAGTTTGGTTATGGAAACAGCGGTTGAAAAAGACGCAGCGATCTCGTGATTGCGCTGTAATTTGTCGAGCGGGAGAGACGCTTGCATGTCGACGGAGTCGAGGGTAATCCCGAGAAACTCCAGACGTGTGGCAGGACCTAAAGTTTTTTCGTCAGACAAAGGAACGCCCAGGGAACGAAAGCAGCTCCGCAGCTTCCCCAGAGACGACCCTGAGCTATCGTGAGGGGGGTCGATAAGCAAAAAATCGTCCAGCAAATGAAGCACCGAAGGCACCCTCACCCTGTTAAGCAGGATCCAGCAAAGCGCCTCCGACACGTGATTAAAAATGCAAGGGCTGCTCTTGCACCCAAAGGTCAGGCGCACACCGAAATAGAAGTTTGAGTCCCACTTAACTCCGAAAAGAGGCCATTGGGAAGGATGGATGGGCACGATTTTAAAAGTGTCGGTGATGTCCGCCTTGAACGGCCCAATGACGTAGCCCTTAGCCACCTGCGACGCCAACAACCGAGAGACTGTGTCGGGATCGGAAGTGGCGGAAAGGAGATTTTTAGCCACGAAAGAAACAGTTGGCGCTGTAAGCACGCCCACCCGAAAACCTTGGGAAAGCCCAGTGAGAAGGTGATCAACAAACACTGAATCAGGATGCGAAGACAGTTCATATGCCAATGCACACTGTTTTAATGGAGTGAATGGGTGAACAGTCAAAATGTCTTTGAGCCGTGGCGAGGCGGCCGGCAGGCAGACGCGAGCGCCGAGGGCAGACAGACCGGGGGTGGGCATCGCGGCAGAAGCTGGCGGCCCTGCGCAGCAGCGTTGGGAGGGGAACGGGGACGAGGAGACTGAGAGGAGGGGCCGGGGACCTGGCGAAACGGCAGCATGGGGCACAGAGAAGCCACGTGGCCCGCGACTCAACAGGTGGCACAGGAATTAACCTGCGCACCGCCCACCAGCATGACCAGAAGCTCGAGATCCACGACGGACCAGTCCAGCCGGACATTGGACCGAGCGAGGTGCAGCGCAGCCTTACTAGAGAAAGCCTTGTGATAGCGGTAGAAAAAGTTCCTCCCATACTTCAAGTTGAGATCGCCAATCAGAGCAAGGTAGGAATCAAGTTCCTGCTGCCGTTCCGGGTACACTGAACAAATCACATCTCTAAATATGCCGAAAGCCACCAAAAACTGCTCAATGGAAAGCTCCTTGCACAACCGAGGGTCCGCAGATTTAAGCACGGCGGAGAACCCCACCCCGGAAACGACGGATTGGTCACATTCGGGGGAAGGCAAAATTAAGCTAACGAAATTGACGTCCTCGCCCTGCAAAATGTTAGCACGCAGACGGGCAGAAATATTGGCAGAAGCTGGAATGTAAGGCCTACCGGGGGACGGAGCCAAAGCAGCAGTGGCCAGAGAAAAGGCAGCGTCGGCCGGGGCCGACGGGCCTGTCTGGGCGGAGCCTAGTGCCGGCAGCGCCACGGAGGAGAGAGCAGCCCCGACGGTCGCGGAACCAGTGGCAGCTGGAATGCTTTCAACGGCCTGCAGTCGTGCTTCCATTGACTGCAACGAGCCGGCCAGAGACTGGAGAGAAGCGAGAATGAGTCTTGTGTCCGACGACCCACTTGGAACGTCCAGGGCAGCAGCGCGGCCGAGGGAACCCGCGCTGCGGGTCTTCGCAGGGGCGCTGAGGGAGGGATCCGCCTTCCTGGCCCGTTTCCGACCGCGGGCAGTCACAGGAGCGGCGGGCGCGGGCGAGGGATCCGGCGAGACGCACCCGACTTGGACGGCCAGCTCGCGGAGCTCAGGAGACGGCAAACCCGAAGCCGGCACGACGCCGCGATCACGGAGCCGCCAAAGGAGCAACTCCGACCCATCCGAGTGGGAGCCGGGCAGTGAAGCCAGCCGCGAGCTCCTGCGAATGCCGTCCGGAGTACCAGGAATCGCCTCCGGTGACGAGCAGAGTACAGGAAACGGGTCCGAAGCAAGAGCAGGCTCGGAATCCGACATAGCGATCACCAAAATAAACACACCAAACAGAGAGGGAAAGTGATCCATGAAGCCGTCCGACAGACAAAAGTCGAGCGCTTTGCCTGAAACGACAGCTGACAGCACAAGAAGAGAACAGATTTAAAGCAGAGTTGTAAGGCTGTGATTGGCCCTTGAATCTCGTGGCCAGTCTGATTGGTTTAACTGACACGTCACTTCTTGAACAGCTGATTTGATTTAAGAATGAGTAGTGATTGGGGTAATGACGTCTTCCTGAAAGAATTTGCGCTGAGCTTCATTAGATGGATTGGCACAACAATTTGTACAGACATTCCTGGCTCCAGGACGATGTAGCCTCACGCTTTGGATGATCCCCTGACTTTTCTGTAACAATTCCAGGAAGTTTTCGTTTTGAGTGAAATATCTCAAAAATGATCTGATAAATGACCATGGCATTGTGCACAGATATTCCAGGTCCCCATAGGACGAATCCTAAGGACTTTGGTGATCCATTGACATTAATCTAGAACCACCATCAGGTCATGGTAACATTCACACTGCGAGCATGTTAGCATGCTCATGTTAGCATTTAGCTCACAGTACTTACAGAGTGTCTAGGTCACAAAGAAGGTATTTCTAATGCACTTGAACTGTCCACAAGAATGGGAATAAAATCCCCCAAAAAAACAAGGCACATTAAAGTGAAATTTGAACAAAATTGTTAAATGTTACCCACACATCTAAAACAAAAAAAAACTCACATTTCAACCAAAACCCAATTTTAAACTAAACACTTAAACATGTTTTGATGTGCAAATCACCAAACCAGTGCTTTCTATATACAGTACAATATAAAGAGAGAGAGAGAGAGAGAGAGAGAGAGAGACTGACTATGGGGAACATACCAGCTTTATGTGAAAGTTGTCACTTTGTGACTGCAGAGTTGGACCAGTTGCATTTCAAAACCTGACTTCAGCCAGATATGGTGTCCAGTAGGGCTATGCAATTAATCGAAATTGTAATCGTGATTACAATTTCGGCTCCTAATGATCACAAAAACAGATATATTAAAAAAAAAAAAAAAAAAAAAAATTGCACTTTGCGTTTGTCTTGTGTTCTGAAGGAAAAGAAAATGTTCAAACGGCAAAAGTATGAAGGGAAGTTTTCACTGTTGATTTGTCTAGCAGTTTCACTGCTTTTTTAAGTTCAATAATTGCAACATCTTTCCAAAAGACAATGAGTAATTGTGTTAAATAATCTTGATTTCAATATTGACCAAAAGTAATCGTGATTATTATTTTTTTTCTCATAATCGAGCAGCCCTAGTGTCCAGTGTCCAACCATGCTGCTTGGCAGTGTGCTGAGTGCCGCTGCATGTTGGCAGTATTAGCATGTCAAGGGTTGCCTGCATGTAAGTAGGAGTCACAGCTCTCTGCTCAGCCCTGCCCCGCTCTGCTCTCATCTCATAATCAATGACCTTTCTGTTTAAGGTGATGGATGAGAGAGAAATGCAGCGTTAGCACACTTGTCCTCCATACTGCCTCCTCTCCCTCCCTCACTTTCTCTAGCTAGCTAGCTGTCTTTGCTTCATCTGCTCTCTTTCTCAAACATGCTGAGCCCCAGAAGGGTCAAAAACGTACACTGCTGTCAGGTTCTGCAGCACACGTGTACTTTTGATGAGCACATGCACACGTATGTGCGTGTGCAGTCTTGTGTGTGCTTCATCAGCTCTTTTTCACTCCTCTCACCGCTGCATAGGGCTGGGTACCGAATCTGATACTTTTTAGGCACCGGCCGAATTGCCTCGTTAGTATTGACAAAGATCCTCTATACTAAAGATTGGATACAGCGCATTTGTCAGTACCCGATCCGTTCCAACTGTACAATCCGTTCTGCGCATGCGCAAGATGTTCGCGCATGCGCTGTGGTACGATGATTTACGACACTACCGATCTGTTCCCACACTAGCCTCCACCGGGAAGCTAACATTAGTTTAGCTAATAGCTAATTCACGTTAGTTTAGCTAATAGCTAATTTGGGCGGACCGCTAGGTGATTATAGCGGTCTGTCGTTAGCCTCCACTGGGAAGCTAACGTTACTTTAGCTAACTGTTCATTTGGCTAACCGCTAGCTGATTGTAGCGGTCTGCCATCCGTCAGCCTCCACAGTTAAGCTAACGTTAGTTTAGCTAACAGCTAATTCGGTTAACCGCTAGCTGAGACAGCATGCAAACTTTTAAAAGACCCTCAAAATAAAACTTCAAAACAAACGTTAACATATATAACAGCTGTTACGTCAGTTCTACTTTACTTGTGCTCATTTAAAATACAATCACTCAATACTTGTCTTTATTGTTACTGTAAAGTCTTCATTTTGCTGTAGCCTACTTTTCCCATTATGTTTGACTTAATGTTATTTTAGACTGAATCTAGCTGTCCGTTCTGCCTGCACGATCCGTTCTGCGCATGCGTTATTTGTCGGCTAGCGCTTAGCCGAATTAGCTGTTAGCTAAACTAACAGATCGGGCAGGTCGTAAAACGGTATTATTATCTGCGCATGCGTGAACATATTGCGCATGCGCAGAACGGATTGTGCAGGTGGAACGGATCAAGTACTGACACCATTTCAAGCAGCGCCAATGGTATAAAACAGCACATACTTCCTGTCTCCTAAAGGGGCGTGGCCTCGTTTGAAAGTATAGTGAATGTCTTGTGGATAGATGAAAAGTTATATTTTTATTATTTATTAATATTTTATTTAGCTAGCGTTAGATATTTACACAGCTAAAAGACATATTTAGCATCACGGAGATTAGTTTTGTTAGGGCGTTCACAAACGTTAGCTGACGTTAGCTTCTCTGTGTTGCCAGATCTGGCGAGAGTTTGGTCCTGAGACAGAAACAGGTCTCAAACAAAGTTAATGTTCTCCTGATGTGTCTATGTCCTGGAGATATTTGGCTTGTAAAAAATGGCTCCAATGTTTACTTTGGTGACTACGGGGTGAAAGAATCGCTCATAATCTGTGTTCACGCTCACTTCTCTCGTTGGAATCAACACACTCAGACCTGCCGCTAGTCTCCTGAAGAGGCATGGCCGTGGCGGAGCCCACGTGACACCGAGACAGGAAACTACTCTGAGTTGGGGCGTCTCGGTTTAAACCGTCTCTGGTATCGAGTATCGAAAAATGCGTTGTTATTCAATACCAAATTTTAATACGTAAGGAGTAAACCTCATCAGCGTCAGTGAGCCAATAAGCATGCAGCATGCTTCTACCAAGATCTACTAATGCTGGTGATTGGCTGTCTAAAGTTACACGTCGTAGAGACGCGCAGGAAAACCTCTCCGTTACACAGAGTTACATCTTTTTCAGCTAGTAAGAGCTGAAAAATATTTTTGCCGTAATGTTATAATTTCTTTTTGTTAAAGCTATAGTGCATAGTTTCTGTCTCCCCCATAAGGAATTCTAAGTAATGACAACAATTCTGCTGCACTTCACCCCCACCCCTCCACCACGCAGTTGCTAGTTGCCAAGGAGGACACGGAGGATTAAAAAACATGACGGACTCTTCAGAAGAGGTCATTATCTTCACTCGATTTCTGCGAGAAAGTCACCGGACGCCACAATCTTGTGAACATAGTCCTACTGAGAAATCCAGAGAGAGTTGTGGGGAGCTGATAGTCTTAATTAGTTTGTAGCAACTCATTTGGCAACGGCTTGAATGTAACGGACGTTCATTCATATAAAGAAGTTAAGCACTTAACCTTTAAAATTGATTTTATAAAATTGGTATTGAAAAAAGTATTGTTGAGGAACCAGTATCAAAGTCACTGTATTGGTATGGGTAAAAAGTTTGAACGATCCCCAGCCCTACCGCTGCATGATCTGCTCACTGCTCACTGCCACTGCTGGAGTTTCCATTCTGCTTTGTTACTGTGCATTGTCCATTTGGTTGATGTTGGGTCTTGTTGCTGTTGTGTCTGTCTTTGGTGGGTGTATGTGTGTGTCCTCTCTCCAGGCCAGAGTGGCGAATCAGATCCTAGATTATAAGGACCTAGCTGCCCTGCCAAAGGTCAAAGCCATATACGAGGTCCAACAGCCAGATCTCATATCCTCCTCATACCAGCCCTACAACAGATACACCTCTGATGACAGGCTAGAAACTTACGGCTATGGGGAGGTACTGCTGCTACACACTCCAGGCCAAACATTGCTCTCATCGCTGTTCTCTTTTCAGGAGAAACACTTTGCTTAGTATTTAGATGGAGCTGTGCTGATAGGTCTCATTGTTTTCATTTTTTTAAGTTTTCAAAAAATTGATGCATTATTTTGATTTGGTAAAATGTGATTAAGGAATTAGAAATTTGAATGGAAACAATTTTCAGAGCAAACACTTGATAATATAAAAAGATAATTGTCTTTTTTACAAAGAGAAAGAGAGTCTTTTTTTTTTTTTTTTTTTTTTTTTTTTTTTTTTTTTAGAAAACCAAACTTAATTTTAAAGTCGTTGGAATTTTCAGTAAAATTTAATTTAGTAGTTATGACTATTTTGTAGCATTTGTTTGACGTTACAGATTGGTGGATTTTACAACATACAGATAATTCACATCAGTTTCTGGTAAATGTCTTTTTACATATCGTTGCTGTCGGCCAGAAACATCGTATCTCCATATTTCGTTCATTTTTCCCCATAAATCTATGTCACCCTTTACGTCTGTCTGTGAGTTTTACAAATATTCAAGCAGTGACGAGGCAATTTCAACTGGCTTTGTTTGAGGTAAGCTCAATATAAGGTTTTCAAATTAGCCTTTTTCATTTCTTGACAAAAAACGGTTTTGGACATACAAGGTTGTCAACTGACAGTGACGATAAGCACCATAATAAAAGGAATAGTTCAAAAAAATTTTAATTACACGTATTCACTTTCTTGAGATCTGTTTGTTCATTAAGCTAGAGCCAGCAGGTGATTAGCTTAGCGTAGTTTAGCATAAAAACAAGGGGAAACAGCTAGCCTGGCTCTGTCCAAAGCTAACGGAATCCGCTTGCTGCTGCTCACTAGCCAAGCCAAACCAAGGAATAGTTCAATCAATTTTTTACATTTTATTTTGTGTACAAATAAAACGTAGGAAAGCTTTTTTGCACACCTCTTTTGTCAGGCATGTGTGTAGGATATGATCAAAAGTAGCAGATCAAAAATGTTTAAAGAAAATCCCGCACACTGCCAATTACGCAAGCAATAATTTATTAAGAAAAATACAATGTTTCCGTCTCAGACCTTCATCAGGTAAATTAAATAATTAATTTTTTTACCTGATGAAGGTCTGAGACCGAAACAATTTTCTTTAAAAAAGTGTACAAATAAGACAAAAGAGGTACACATTGTTACTTAGTGAGCTTTAGACAGACATTAGAGTGGTATCCATCTTCCCAAAATGCGGAACTATTCCTTTAACTGACTTATAAATAATATATTATATATTATAAATAATTATGTACAGTGGTCATCACTTTGTCCCATGCATAAACCCCCACCAATCATCCATGTAGGATTAAACAAAACATAGATTGAGTTTGGTTGATTGACTCTCCAGTCTTTTCTTGCAATTCTGTAAATACATGAAATATGAAATATTGTTTTTGTTTCACCACGGTGCTAAAGTGTAAATGGTAACTCTTCTCTCTCCACTGATTCTCCAGTCACTTAGGACACTCTCTCCTTATTCTCAGGTAAGCATGCTCCACAGCAGAGCACTTAAGACCAGTGACAAGTTTTAACAGGTGAACTGTGGAAATTTGGACCTGTCACTAAACTGTTTGTCTCCTCGTTGTCCCCTGCTCTTTTTTTTCTACTTTTACCTCACCTTTATCTTTTCAGGACTACGACAGCCTGGATATAAAGCAGAGGCGGTGCTCCAGTCCAGGTTATATTGACTCGCCGACGTATAGTCGCCAAGGCATGTCACCAATCATGCCTCGCTCTCCGCAGCACTATGCCTACCCTGGTAAGTCAGAATGTCTTCACACCTAGTTGTCTGCTGATAACCTCAGAGTTTAATATCAGTCTTTTAATATAAAAGAAGTCAATCATTCTGTTCTTATGCACTTTGAACAAAGTTGAAGCCCATTGGAGTTTCTGAGCTAAGAGAATGATTCTACAGAAGTTCATCAAGAGTCATTTAAAGGAATAGTTCAACATGTTGGGGAATATGCTTTTGTCGAGATGAGAAGATTGAAACCACTCTAATATGTGAGACTGGTATCAGTCTTCTCACCTAAACCTCAGCAAGGAAAACTAATATGTGTTAATGTGCTCAAAATTTATTTTGAAATAGTTCAAAATGTTGGACTATTTCTTTAAGAGAGCTCAAATTGCTTGTCATTTCCATTTGTATGTCATCACCACTCTTATATATTAACAATATTAAAATAAATAAGTGTTTTAGTGGTGACAAAAGATACACAGATTCGCTGCCTTGGGGCAGAATCTTTTTTTACTTCACTCCAAAAGAGTTGTTTGGCTATCTCATGTGCTGCAGTTCCTCATTGGCTGTCATTTCATTTAGCTCTTACACATGTGCATTGACACTGTACTTACTGTAATAGGAAGGCAAGTCAATAGCCTTTGTAATTGCACAAGTGGAAAAGTTATCCAATGTCACTTTGTAAATTGAATGAATGTTTAGGCCGTTTTATCTGCATAGTTGAGACATGTGTTGAGGCCTTCCTTCATGCTCATGTTTCCTTTGCTGTGATTGGCTGTGGCTGGCTGCAGGCTCTGAGAGTGGCAGGAGTTCACCTTATTACGGCCAAGAGGGGCGGTCAAGCACACCCACCACAAACCAGCCCCCTAAACATTTTCATGTACCAGGTAGGACTCCCCATCTCTTCATTGCACCACTCTCAATCTCATAGATTTTTTACTACGCGGGGAAGATTTCATCTGCCCTTACTCACGAATGCAAATCATTCATTTTAAGTTCTGTGGGAATCAGTGTGTGAACATGTGACTAAGTCGTATTTAGATACTGTACATAATTTCTCTGCCGCATTCTCCCTCTCATACTGCATCTTTACCTTCCTTTACAACCATCCCTCCTACCTCCATCTCGCCCCATCCGATCATCCCGACAGAAAAGTCACATCCTCTCCTCCTTTACTCCTCCATGTTTCACCTCTCCATCTCCTCTTTCTCTCCTCAGCCACAGGGGACCCCAACATCTACAGGAAGCCTCCCATCTATTCGAGAACGGGTACAGTGCAGTTAGCCCCGCCTTAGCCTGCCTGTCCTCCTGTCAGTTTAGTCATTTTGTGTTAGAGTACTCCATGTAGATGTTTTTACTGACCTATTGATGTTTTTAACAGCTGTGATTTGGCATTTATTACTATTGATGCTCCAGTTGTCATAGAAAAATGAAGCCCTCGTTAACAAAACCAGACAAATGGAAAATATTGACTATGTGCTTAAAAATGCACAAAGGAAATAGAGTTTGACTTGTACAACTTTATTTTTATTGAAGATGATGATCAGTTAGACTTATTGCATTGGTAACTGGCCCAATGCAAAAGAGCAATGTTTAGTGTTGCATGCCACAAGCACATGCCTGCTTCTGCGTGCAGCTCCTGCACCACGAATGGGGCTGGAACAGACCCTGAATGAAGTGAAGGTTGCTCAGGCGTGACAAGTGTTGAGTACATGGGACACTGAGGACACACAATTCACCAGAATAGAACAGAACAACGGCCCAAAGCACATTGGAAAACTGTATTATAACTGGAATTTATATTTGCTGTGGAGACTCAGCATAGCCTAGTTAACCAGTGGTCAGTGTGTGATTTAAGATGTACTGTAATCGTAACTGTTTGACTTCAGACACATCTGCTGTGTTGCTTTTTTTAATTTTTTTTATTGAAAACAGAGTATGTGAGACAGAAGTCTGATTTCTTGTGTGGAATTATGTTGTCATTCAATCAAATACTCTACAGCAGCAAGGTTAACACAAGATGCTATTTCAAGATATTTTTTTTTTTTTTACAAGTCAGTGAACTGAAATGCAATTCAGCCATCTGGATAGTGTGCTTCAGTATAACATTCCTAAGAAAAAAGATTCTCTATCCCCTTGTCACATCACACTGGAAAATGCTTTTCAGCTGAGAGTCACAAGATCGAAGACCTCCTGCAGGAGCATAGTTTTTCTTTGTTCTTGTCCTGCATGTTACTGTGTGTGTTGGTATTTGTGGGTAGTTAGTAAACTGTGTGGATGTGTGTATAGACACTTTCCCCCTTCCATATGTCTTACCCGTATTTTTCGGACTATAAGTCGCTCCGGAGTATAAATCGCATCAGTCAAAAAATGCGTCATGAAGAGGAAAAAAACATATATAAATCGCACCGGACTATAAATCGCATTTATTTAGAATATAAATACAAGAGTTATTCAACTACACAATAGCACACAGAACAATACGCTGAATGCGGTAGGTGTCCGGTATGTTAACGTAACACATTAACAGTTATTGAACTATACAATAGCACACAGAACAACTAGCTACCAGGGCGTGGAGCGTGGATGGATTAAAAGGCGTGGAGACGTAACTGCACCGTGAACGAGCCCCTCCCGACTCCTTCCTCCAGCTCTGGCCGTCTTGCTTTCAGCCCACGATTAGCCGATTAGCTTTCTTTGTTTTCTTCATTGCAGTAAGAGTCACCTTTTCGCCAGTCTCCCTCATAAGTTTCTCCCTCATTTCAAACTCTCTTTCTGCTGCTCGATTACCGTTTTCGGGGCTGCATATTTTACTACCTGCAGTTTTTTTTAAATCTCTTTTCTTTCTCAGTTGTCTTTAGGAGGAGCGTTCTAGTTGTCACAAGCCTAGAGCGCCCTCTCGCGGCTGTAGACGGTAATGTTTTCAGTATGAATTACAGACTTTAATGCGTTAATTAATTACACAAAAAATAACACGTTAAACATTTTTTACGCATTTTAATCACACTTATTTTTGCACCGCGGGATGTTTCTCACTGGATGAGTTTCGGCAGACCGATTATACTGGAGCACCAACTACCTTTTATATATGTCAATGCTTCAGACCTTTTATATATGTCAATGCTTCAGACATCAACAAACCACAGTGAACATGAACGAAGAAGCTGACGAGACCGCTTTGGTTGGCTCCGTGGATGGGACATTTTGTTATAAAAAACGAACGGATGGAAGCGTCGATTAGAGCATGGTTGTGTGCAAGCTATGCAACAAGGAATCCTCATATCACCGCAGCACATCGAGCCTCAAGTATCACCTCGACGCCAAACATTTAGCAGCTAGCGTGGACGTTAGCCCGACTCCGAGTACAAGGACCCACACCCAACCTACTGGTTTAAGGACCAGGGTAACTAAGTCTGAATGTACTTGAAAGTATTGTGTTTTACTTAAAAAAAACATAGTTTACAGAAGGTCTACCTACCTATAGGCTACCTGAATTTCTGAAATGTACTATATTTCTAAATATGCTATTGCTACACTTAATGGCAAAAATTGCACTGGTCTGCTGGACTTGGTTGAACAAAAATAAACAATATTGTGTTGCTTAAGCTTATGTATTCAGTCATTATTCAATGGTATACTAAAAATCCATGTGAAAAAAATTACTTCTCACTGTTCTCAGGTCAAATATTTATGGAATTAAAATGCGATTAATTTCGATTAATTAATTACAAAGCCTGTAATTAATTAGATTAATTTTTTTAATCGAGACCCGGCCCTAATTTTGATATATAAGTCGCACCTGACTATAAGTCGCAGGACCAGCCAAAGTAGGAAAAAAAGTGCAACTTATAGTCCGGAAAATACGGTAATTAGTACATCACTGGCCATCATGTTTACATTACACATTTTTGCCTCTGAAGAATAAAGTAAATGGCAAGTTCAAAAACCTTTAATACCAACATTTTGCACACCCTTCAACAACAGTCACAACACAACAGTGTTGATCCTTCTCGTACTTTATGTCCTCCTAAACAGCAATTGATTATTTTTTTCTGTTTTAGCACTAAACAGGATTGATGTAAATCTAAAGCCACATGTGAAGGTGTGTTGCTGTGTGCATCAAAGGCCGGTTATGTACTACTCAGCTGTATAGAAAAGGTCTTGGTGGCTTGGTCCTTGTTCTCCATATGGGAGCTCTCACATTGTCACTTCTCTCTTGGGGACGTTCCAATAATTTTTCCCTTTTCTTTTTACCTCTTTTTTTTATTGCATCCAATCACTTTTATTCACTTCCCTCCACCTTCTGCTTCACCTTACCCGGTGACCTTGCCACTGTAAGTATCTCCCTCCTCTCGCTGTTTCACTCAATGCCGGTAGATAGATATTGCATATCTCTGTGTGTGAGTGTGTGTATGTATCTTTCTTTCTGTTTGTCATCCCATGTCAATATGGCACAGTCATATTTTCTCTGGCAGAAATTTCAATCTGCTGTCAAACTGAATGGTTGAGGGGACCACCGCAGCACTGACAGCCAGATACATTTTACTAATGAAGAAGAATAATGGATGTGTGTGTGTGTGTGTGTGTGTGTGTGTGTGTGTGTGTGTGTGTGGCGGTTCGCCCTGTCATCAAGCTGAAAGTGTGTGTCCCAGAGATGAGAATATCTGCCATCGGTGTCTTGCATCATGTGCATAGGAATTCAATGGATCATGGCTAACAGAGTGGATAGCGATCTATCTGAAATTACACTGCATGTCACATCCATTGACTCCCATTGACTGTGCTTTAGTGCAGAGTGGCATCAATATCATCGCCTCACACCGCTCATGAAACCACCGTGTGCCTCAGGCTGAGCAGTAACTGAACTGATGTTAATGCTGGTCATTGTCATGCAGTTGGCTGAAATACTGATCTCCTCTGACAGGAATGGTGGATATGTTGACTGTGTAAATGTACTCTTGTGATATTTATTAACACATTTTTCTCCTCATAGGGATAGTTTGACATTTTGGATTGGCTTATTCACATTCTTGTTGAGTACTAAATTGACACCACTCTCTCTGTATTCCATATGAAGCTGGAGCCAGAAGACAGTTAGCTTAGCTTAGCATACAGCGTGGGGGAAACAGCTAGCCTGGCTCTGTAAAAAGGTCGCTAGGTCTGGAGACCATCATCTCTAAACGTCATGAATTAACATATTATATATTGTTTGTTTAATTCATACACGAACAGGGCACAGTGACTTCCAGGAGTCTTGTCTCATCACCGTGAGGTTGCCAGGTAGATAGCGGAGAATGCAGAAAGTCGCTGCTCATGGCTTTTTTTTAGGTATAGGTATAATGTGTTAATTTGTGAGCTTTTGAGATACTGGTAAGCATTTCTTTTTCTTTGTTGACAGCAACAGGCTAGCTCTTTCCTCATTTCCAGTCTTTATGCTAAGCTAAGCTAGCAGTCTCTATATGATATCTCAATATTAAACGGACAAATGTATATTTGTTAGAGTGGTATCGATCTTCTCATCTAACTCTTGGCAAAAAAGTGAATAAACTTACTGTATTTCCCAAAATGTGAAACTATTGCTTTAACAGAATTACCACTTACTTTGATCCTATCTGGGGGTTTTTCTCTCCTAACTTGATCCATTTCTTCACAGACAATCATGTGGACACAGCCACCAAAAGCAGGACCAGCGAGGACATCGTCAGATCCTCCAGACTGTCCACCTCCTCTCCTGAGCCATACACCCAGTCAGAGTTGGACTACTACCCGTACACCAGCTCGCCAAAAAGTAGGAGTCATTTCACTCCGTTTAGCTGGATAGTAAGCTGCATTTTTTGTATTTTTCTGCTGGACCAAACACAGACATAGAAGTGCAGTTTGTTTTGTAACTGTGTTGTCATATTTATTCACTCACCCACTGTGTTCCACTCTGAACTCTACATTCATACAAGGAAAACCTCTTTAATCTGTTGTCTCGCTCAGCCTATCGGGCGCCGAGAAGACGCTTCTCGACAGGAGGAGATGAAGAGAGTTGGAGTCACAGTCTTCAAAGAGTAAGCGCTTCATTATTTTCTTTCTCTCTTTCTTCAACATCTGGTTGAAGAAAGTCACTTCTCAGGAACACCCATAAATAATGCACGTCTTATAGTATGATGCCTGAACTATCCACCATTTGCTTCTTTCTCCATCTTGGAAAAACCCTGTACATTAAATTAGCCATTTTCCCTTACACTTCTTTTCTTTTTCTTCCCCTTCTGCCTCCTTCCTCAGATCGGGAGTGGCATCGGGAGGATGATCCTAAAGGAGGAGATGAAAGCCAGATCTGGTTCCTATGACAACGACCCCTGGGGCAGTGCAAGGAATTCTCGTAGTGGGAGCAAGGAAACACTCAACACTACAGGCTACGGCACCACGGCGTACAACAACACTGTCAACGGATGTAAGGATCCACCCTGCCCCCTATGCATCTTCCTCTTTGTCTATTCTTCTTTCTGTTTCTGCATGTTCATGCCTGTGCAGCCATGTCTTTGTCCCTCCCGGCGTGATCATATATGTTGCCACAAGGTTATTTCATTTTTTTACGAGCCGTTTACGTTTGGAGTGAGGGCAGTGAGGTTGTGGATGCAGGTCAGAGAGGGTCAT
The DNA here is from genome assembly GCF_004354835.1 of Perca flavescens. NCBI lineage: Eukaryota > Metazoa > Chordata > Actinopteri > Perciformes > Percidae > Perca > Perca flavescens. Next base: position 37,441,291 of record NC_041340.1, on the reverse strand, counting down.
GGCTGCTGCAGGCGGGACGGTTTATTGAGATAGTTGAACAGCTGCTGCCAAACCTGTGGTAGGCCAGCAGCAGCAGCAGCAGATGTGGTCTGTCATTGTTGTGGAGATATCTGATCAAGCTACGGAGAGAAGAGCATTCAACCAGGTGTGCCAGATGTGATAAAGTCAGACCTGAAGCTACCAGAGTTGTTTCTGTTTGTAATGACAAAGCTTCAATGGTCAAGCTGCGTATTGGGACAGCTGTGTTAGCCCCTAACATTCATTCTGTCTCCGTCACTATCCAATGGTTCCCCTCTTCTTTTCACTTCTTTGCGTGCTTGTTTCTCCTCCTCTCACTCCTGATATCACTCTTTATATTCTACTCTGTTAACTCTCCATCTCTCTGTCTGTCTGTGTACCTATCACACTCTCTCGCTCTCACAGCTGGTGTCCCATATCCTGGTTTATTTATGAGCAGTAAGATCTCTCATTAAAGCTGTTCCTCTGATGGGTGGGGACACAACTGAACGGGACTCTGTTGGCCACGGTTGAAAGGCAACAAAGGCTTGTAACCATACAAGCTGTGTGGTGCGATTAGATGGTGGAGCGCGCAGTGTGTCTTTGTGCTTGCATGTTTGTACGTTGTTGTTTTTTAATTTTTTTATTCCCCCACCCCCACCCCCTACCACCCTGAACCAGTCCTGCCTGGCCTCTTTCTGCCGTATTGCCCCTTTGATGTTTAGTGTTCCTCCCAGGGCTTGATGGGTACCCAACTTGCATCTTTTCTGTTTCTTTGTTACGCCTCGAACTAGACAGATGGCTGTCAAAACTCTATAGCCACTTCTGCCGAATATGTTTTTGAGGAATTTAATCAAAATTTAGAGTAGGGCAGATTAAAAATGCATTGCATTTTTGCAGTAAGGAAGATGTCATGTAACTATATGTTCTCTTTATTTCACAGCTCTCAGATCTCAGTACAGCGCTGATTGTGGTGAGTTTGTCATTTCTATTTTATAAATATTCTAATATGATTTAGGCTTCATGCAGACCACCTCAGTTTGTGGTTCATGGTTTAAATTTCAAGCCATTTAAATAGTAGCTGTTTTCATATTTAGTTTCTGATTGGAGGTTGGCATTGGGTCATAAATGATGTGTTTGTGCTGGATTCAATGACCTCACATTAACAAAGCTTCAGTATTATGTGCACACATCTGGAAGTTTTTGGTTAGTCATGAGCACCATCTTCTGGCACTGACCTGTCATTGATCATATGATTTCAAAGTGCCAGACTACATGAAAATTATTGGACATTTAAGAAACTGTAATATTTTATCACTGCTTTCTCTATTTTAGATTCTGTTTGTAAGTCCGCATCACTGCCAGGATACGGACGCAACGGCATCCAGAGGGTGAGACCACAGTAAACAAGACACAACACAGCATGATTAGCTTTATTAATTATATAGGCTTGGGGCTTATTTTTTATGGGGCTGACATCTTTAAAATTGCATCTGTTATATGAAATTGCCATTAACCTTGACATATTAGGATTGAGTATTGTTAGAGCTGTTTTTATTCCCTTATTTCGTTACATATGTTTACATATCTCTGGCTAAAAATATATGTAAATTTATTTTTTTTTTTTAATAACCCAGTGAGATGCAGCATCTCATTTTCGAGGGGGTCCTTAGCGACATAAATATACAGTACAATCACAATTAGACATAACAGTTAACAAAACAGCCACAAACAAACATACATCAGGATCAGGCAATCATATTCAAGTTTGAGGCAGAGCAAGAATTAAACTGGATAGTAGTAATAATATTGGAAGTGGTGGTTCCAGACTTAGCATGTTGTTGTAAAGGTGTTATGGACAGGTACAGTTGGTTCTGTAATAAGAGGACAGGGCATTTTTAAAGGACGGGAGAGATGAAATGGATTGAATGTTTACAGGTAGGTTATTCCAATCTGAGGGGGCTTTAAACATAAAGGCTTTCTTAGCTGTAGAGGTAAATAAGCCAGGATCTGTTTATGTTGAAGTCGCTGTCCCTCTTTACACCTGCAGCCTCAGAGTGCTGACTGCTACCAGTACCACTATGACAGTGGCAGCGAGGTCAACTGGGGAAGCAGAGGTAATATTTTAAAACACCTATCCCTTATTAGATGGAAGCAATTCATTCTACTTTTTTTTTTCTATTGCACTGACTTAATTCTTTTTCTTTCCTCCCAGCAGAATACACGGTAAGGTTTTAAATGAATCATTTGAATAATTCCTTCCATGTTAGCCTATATGTTGAATAATCCCAGTGTTATTGTAAATAATGCCCAAGGTTTGATAAAGCATGGCTGCCTTCCCCTCTCTGCAGATTTACCCCTACGAGGAGCTCATTGTCACCACCAGAGGTCGCAACAGGCTGCCCAAAGATGTAGACAGAGCCAGACTGGAGGTGAGTTAGAAATGGGCCATTTAGGACAACTCAGCTGGGAAGAAGTGGTCCAGGGTCTAGTTCAAAACTAGCGCCATAGCCAAGATTTTAGAAATACAAAGGCTAAACCCACTGCAGAACAGGCCACCAATCAAACTCTGTAAAATAGTTTTAGTATTTTAAAATATATATTCATTGAACTGTTTCTGTCAATTGTATTTCCTTACATTATGGTCTGGTGCCAGTTCTGGAATTCTGGTTGAAAATACTATATGCTTTTTCTTTTTTGTCTACTTTAGTCTAAAAAACAATGTATTTGTCTTTTTGTAATTATAACCTTAATGTCCTTAATGGAAACAAAGACCAAGTTGAAAATAATAGTACATTAGAGGAATGGAGACTTAATTGGGAACTTGAAAATGACAGGTATAATGTATTAACTTTGTCATCTCTTTACCATTGTGTTCTCAGCGTCACCTGTCCCCAGAGGAGTTCCTCCAAGTGTTTGGCATGACTGTGGAAGATTTTGACCGGCTGGCTCTGTGGAAGAGAAATGAGCTCAAGAAACAGGCCCGACTGTTTTAATAACATGGACGTGCGTTGAATACTGCCATAACTAGAGCGAGAGGCTTGACAGACTGTAGGAGGGGAAGAAAGAGATATGTAGATTTCTGTTCAGTTTCACTGCCATGGCTGAGAACCTGTTCTAGATCTCCTCATATGACCCAACAAATTCTGGTCACACCAGCGTGAACTTCTAAGATAGGGCCTACCGAGGTAAGGCCACAGAGACATTATGCACAGATGGACTGAAACTGTTACATGGCTGTCCATGTAACTTTGGCAGAGTGCCAGAGTGGTGTGTAAGCAATAGAGACTGTAGTACATTAGTGATGTGCTTCTCTTAAGCCTGGAGGCTGGAGGAAGGCATGGCTGTGCCCCTATAAGGCCACACGTGGGGGTGTCTGTGACCAGAGCCGCAGTGCTAAAACATAAAGAGGAGATTTTTGGCTTTGCCTTATTTGTTATGCTCTCTTAGTTATGAGTGTGCAGCACCAGCAATCTTAATGAGTAGAATGTAGATTCACTATATCATTTGTGACACTTTATCAATGTGAATGATTAGATGAGAAGAATGAGTGAGTGAGCGAGCGAGCATACAGCATCACTTTGCTTTGGTTTATAAGAATGCAGTTTGTTTACCTGTGCTTTCCTTTTCACCTGAAATACTGTGTCCCTCTGGTTTACACTAATTGATATAGAATGAAACAAGTAACAATCTGAGATAGACGCAACTTTTTTAATTGTATTTGTGACCTGATTGATATGTGTGCAAATAAAAACCAGAGTGAGAATGCAAATACAGATTAGCAGATCACTTCAATGTAATCTTCTGGTTAAATAGGTAAAGGTCACCAATATACAGTTCACTGTGCAGCTGTATGGTAACCTAAAAGTATGTGCAATCCAGTACATTAAGTACATACAGGAAACACCAATTCAGTCCTGCTCCATGCTTTCCAGCTCATTGCAATTGAATGACTGTTTTAGGATGAAGACTGTATTTATCCATACATTTAAATGTACTATTAGTTATATTCTTTTTAGGAATAATAGCCCATTAATTTTGTAGCTACAGATAGTATATCCACTCTGCAAGGTATTTAACTCACTGACAAAGATTCAGGGTTGTTATTTTTGATTTTGTCACTAAACAATTAAACTTGAAACAAATTCATTCTCTTTTTTTATTTGTCATTGGTAAAAAAAAATTACTTCTAAAATACTTTCTTAAAGGAATAGTTTTGACATTTATGAAATTATAAGGCATATTCTCTTTCTTGTTGAGAGATAAACGAGAACATTCCCATGGAGTAAGTATAACAACTATAACCGGGACAGCTAGCCTGGCTCGGTCCAAAGGCAGCCCAACCCACCAAGCAGCAGTGACTCCATAGACTGTATATTAATCCGTAGACTGTATATTAATCCATAGACTGTATATTGACTCCATAGACTGTAGGTTACTCGTCGTTTGTTTCTAATGTAGCGTTAACTTGTTCTTCTTCTGCATCCATAACAAGAACCGAAGTGAAGTTGACAGAACATGTTGCCATGTTGATTTCCTGCCCTGCAGCAGTTTCCAGGCAACCAGCGGAGAGTGCTAATGTTACAGTCCAGTACCCGATATTTTGTTTCCCACTATGGCCACGCCAAGACCCGCCCTTCAATAGCATTCACATACTACCATTGGCCAGGCGTCCACGCTTACATGTACAGGTCCTATCCCCTGACCAATCCCCTGACCCTAACCACTCGAGGTCAAATGCCTAACCCCAACCAATCGAGCTGCATCGTAGGGCGGGTCTTGGCGTGGCCATAGTGGGATTCGTAATTTTGCGTCCGGCACACATAACAGCGAATTGTCGTTTTTACTTTATTGTTTGTATGAATTTAGCAAACTAGATAAATATACGTATATGCTACGTGTTTATTTGCTAAGCTAACGTAACTGCTAGCTGGCTCCAGCTAGCTAAATTGCATAACGTTATCGTACTGACTTGAAAGTTGTAGCTAGGCTATTAGCTACGCTCCCCATCTAGCTCGGCAAAAAAGCAAATAAGCATACTACTAACTAACTTTAGGAATCATTTGAGCTGTCGAACTCTGAGCTGGATGCAGTAGCTGACGCTAGGACCCAGCAGAGAAATGGCCTGCCTCAAGTTCCCGACCAGCAGATCTGAAATGTATCGACTGTATCTGTCAGCGGTGTCTCCACGCCTTCACTCACTCACTCTCTCACTCACTCACTCATGGGCCTGCATTCAATTTCAACAGCGCTCACATGGACAGCATCACCAGCGGAATGGAAACAAACGGCACCAAATGTAAGTTTACTCGTTCAACCTGAAACACTGCTTCAAAAGAGACTGACTGCCCCGCTGACTCCTTCTGAGTGTGTGTTTTACTTCTCTGTGCAGTTTTCAAAGGTAGATTCAGATCTGCATGTTTGTCTCCCATACCTCTGAGCTCTGACTGCTGCACCCTCACTGAGGCTCTACACTGAACTGGTTTTACTGGGGACATATGGGATAATAGCTGGCAAAATGTACACCTAACATAATCATTAGATTTTTTTAAATGTCTGTCCTAATTGCACTTAATTTATTCTAATATTCTCTTTAAGTATATTCTCTATATGTGACTTCAGGAATCAGTTGTCTGAGACACTTCCCTTTTCCCTATATTTCCCCCTCCTGTTGTAAATGTAAGAGGACACAATGGTAGTGCACTTTAAACATAAATAATGGTGCTTTGGCCTCCCCCCCACCCAGCTGCTTGGAGAGGCAGAGAACCAAGCGCTCATCTGAAGTTTGATTGTTGTTGTAGAAAGTGAAACTCACTCATCCTGAGTCAAGTCAAATATCTGGATGTGGAGATGAGATATTTGCAGATTAGGCAGTCATGGTAATCATTGTTTGATATTGGACACCACCAGCAGATAATTCTTCATAAAAATCTCTGGAGTGCTCCAATGCTTTTGTGTTGAAATAGCAATACAAAATGTGTTTCCGCCCCATGTGTTTTATCTGGGAGGGGTACATTTGCCCCCCTGCACAGTACAACATTTTTCCACATTGTAACTAAAAACAAATACATCCCTCCATGGGCTTTGGTCCAAGGTTAGAAGCAACAGCTTTAACAGGGCTTGGTGTGACCAAATTCAGCATTTCAAATATGAAGTTGTGATTTCAGTTTATAGTTTCAGATTTCAGTTAGTATGATCCATGATTTACTAATTTGCCATCCGTCCTCACCTTGTTAGTGTATGTGGATTATGTGGATGTTACTAGTGTGTTTGGTGTGTACACAAATGATCTAAAGAGTATCTTTAGTTCTTGTCCAGGTTGGGAGAAATCCTTGCCTGTCATTCCTCGTTCCCATCTCTTTCAACACACACACACACACACACACACACACACACACACACACACACACACACAAACACAGGAATTTTGCTTGACTGACTTTCTATCTGAGCTTGTATTTGTGTAAACGCTGCAGGAGAAAACACGTGGTGATGGCTGGTGATCCCTGGGGTGCACCCTTCTGTTTACATGGACTTTGAATCCCCTGATTGGTTGCTGCTAAATCACTTTTCCTTCCTTGTCTTAAATAAGGCTACAGTAAATTATATTCTATCAATTGATTGTTTAGTCTATACATACAGAAAATAAGGACAAATGCCCTTTACAAGCTGCCAGATTCCAAAGTGGCAGTGTGTAGTACTGCATTAATCAATTTTTGGGACATTGAGCAAGCTGTTAACATATATAACATATTAGACCTATTTTCAGCTGATATGACAAACATGTTGTCAAGAGTTATTTTGAGTCGTGTTCATGTCCACCTGACAAATTTAAGTCCAGTATTTTTTAGCAGCTAAATGCTCCTCTGCTGTATGTTCACCAGCTAGTTGCTAACTAGTTTGTTGTGTACAGTGGGATTACTATAGCTTTTTTGTTGTTGCTGAAAACTGCTGTTGTCTGCTGCTGGTGGAAATGAGGTTGAGAGAATCAAAATAGCAAAGTCGCTGGCCATAAAATCAAAACAATGAGCTAAAAAGCCCCTCAAAGCTGAGGAGAAGTGTAAGGTTGATCATCATTCATGACAAGTGAAGCCCATCACATCACAGGTCATGGCGAGACATTTGAGCTATTGTTAAAAAATATTGATTAGTGCAGCTTCAAATCAATCGTCTTAAAGGTTGTTCCTTTCCTGACCCCCAAAGCTTGCTGTGTGGAGTTACACAAGCTCAGATATCAAGCTTGGTAAAGTTGTCAAAAGGTAGGTATGAGATGAATGGTAGGAGCTTCTTACAGTAATATGCACTATCCAAGCCAGCTGGAGCAGCAGTGTGATAAAGGTTTTGTTTCCACGGTGGCCTCCGTGTGCACTGTGAGAAGCAGAGCACCAGGGGGGTGTGAGAGGGGAGAGGCTGTCCCCACAGAGATGCATTGCAGTGATGGGATTGTCTGTGATTAAGACCAGCAGATATGATGAATTGTGGCTATTGTCAGGATATTTTGGAGCATATGGAAGAAGTTGTGGACAAAACAGTAATCTTCTATGGACTGCACAATGATGCATAAATGTATCATACTGCTCATGTACGCACACGTCTGCTGCATGTGCATGAAATCCCTACTCCATCCTACTCTAATGAGATGGCTCGCTCCGCATAACCACATTCCACTGAGAAATCTATGAAACAAGAACCTGTGTGTTTGTGTGAATGGGTTTTTGCTGGTGTGTGCCTATGGGAAATCTGTGTGAATGTGTTTTTGCTGGTATGTGTGTGCGCGCCTATGGGAAATCTGTATTTTCCCACTAACAATGTAATTGTTATTCACATACAAAAGCAACCAATGGTAATGATACAAATCTAAGTCTTTAGGCTTGTGGAGAATGCGGTTCAGAATAAACAAGGATTTGAATTGTTAAAAGTTGAATTAAAACATGGTTTCAGTGGGTACGGGCTCGCAGGGCAAAAGAATACAATTAAAATGCAGTCTGCTGTCATAATCTAAGCAGTGGTCAGTGACCTAACTGTGTGTGCATTTATGCTTTATTACTTGTGTATGCTGTAATCTGCATTTTCACATTGCAAAAACAGAGTTTGTGAAAGTAGCCTATTCATTTAAGTAACACTATTCCATTATTGTACAACCTAGGTCTTACTGACATAGTTTCTTTTAGCTAATGTAACTTAAATGTAATGCTGTCATTGTCCAGATTTTGGATGCAAATGCTCAGTTGGAAGCAGCTCTCCAATGGAGTCCAATGGGGCCGAGGAAACAGGTGCCTTCACAACAATAAAAGCTCATCCTGTGGGTCAGTTTGATGTCAACAATACTTTTATGGTAATTACAGATCGTTTGTTGCCATTCGAATTCAATGTCCACCTTCATTTAAACATCCAAATCACATATTTTGATTGGACTGTTAAATAGCTGTCTGTGGTTTCCTTGGCCTCACTAGACTCTCTTGTAAAGCTGTTTTCACTGGAGCACTCCTGTCTATTCTCTCTGCAGTGCTTGGTAAATGTTGTGTTATTCCAACCAATTGAAACACCAACTATAATAATAAGGGGTTATAAGGAGAGGGAATCTCCCTTCCACATATATTTTTTAATTATACATGTAAGGTTCATAGTTCCCTAATTTTCCTTGCTCTATCTTTATCAAGAGTTTTTCGACATTAAATTAGTGTGCAGACATGCTGATGCTCATACGTGCAGTACATTATATTACATATAGTATTATATATACAGTATGATATATATATATATATATATATATATATATATATATATATATATATATATATATATATATATATATATATATATATATATATGCCCCATCATGCATGAGCTGTAAATCAGGGATGAGTGTGGACCAGCCCTATCAGGAGGGGAAATCCCCTCTTTAACCCTAGTGAGATGAGAAGATCACTATGATTTATATGTCTGAGATATGTGCAGGGTATTTATATGTGCAAGTGTGGGCGTGCACATGTTCATTGTGTATAGGCAATGGTCATTCTCTGCACAGCTGTTTATATAGGGTTTCCGTGGAGATATGCTGCACAACATTACAGCAGGCAGCTGTAGAGTGTATGGCACTTAGAAATAAGGTGTTTTCTTCTGTTGCAGAGGGTGGCAAGTCACTCTGCCTGGGGTGTGCATGCATACAGGTACAAGCATATTGAAATTTCAGATTTATTGGAGAGACTTGGCAGAATATAAGATAGTCTTAGTCAGAATAAGACTTGTCTTACCTGTCATCATAAGTTTAAATATGTTACTTGACAACAGCCATAATTTAGCGCTGAAATCATCTATGATGTGCAATTAAGTTATCCAAAAGAAACATTAATATTGGTATGTGTCAACTGCAAAGTCTGTATTTTTTTTAGTAAAGTTTGATTATTTGTTGCAGTGTTTAAATGTAATTTACAAACTTTTTCTCTACATGATGGTTAGATTCAGACGACACTGAGAGTGTGTCCTAGTTTGCTCATGAACAACTGCAGACAGCGCTCCACTCCGGTCAAAATCCCATTAACACGAAAAATCCCAAATGGAAACAAAGCAGCTCCTTTCCCGTGTGTGTGTGTGTGTGTGTGTGTGTGTGTGTGTGTGTGTGTGTGTGTGTGTGTGTGTGTGTGTGTGTGTGTGTGTGTGTGTGTGTGTGTGTGTGTGTGTGTGTGTGTGTGTGTGTGTGTGTGTGTGTGTGTGTGTGTGTGTGTGTGTGTGTGTGTGTGTGTGTGTGTGTGTGAGACATCAGTATAACAGTGCCTCCACTTGCAGAACTTTCTCAGTGTGTGAATACTTTTCTGTGAGGGAGACATAGCATTGTGGTGATCTCATAGGACTGAGGGCAGATACGGGATCTGAATTTGACTGACTGCACTGTAGTGGCTTTGTCTGGCAGCAGGCTGAGTCAAGCCCTCTGTGCCATCTCAGACCTGAATAAATCAGAAAATGAAAAATAAGAGAGGGTAAGGAGGTTTAGCAGACAGACATCCCCTACATCATGGTCACTTCTGTGAACTTTCACCTTTGACCTGAGTCCATATTGAGAAATACACAGATGCAACTGTTGCCACCTGGCCAGTGCTACTATTCAATGACTTCTAGCCATCTGTCCATTTTTTTATACCTGCTTTTTTTCTGATTAGGGTCACTGGCGAGATCAGCCTATTTCATAATGCATTGGAAAAAAAGACGGGGAAATCCCCTTCAGCGTTTGCCTGTCTATCACAGTGCTAAAACAATCACATTTGATACAGTCAATTTAACACGACAAGGGGAAAGTAAAGCACTACAGGAGGAATGTATTTGACATTAACAGTATTTTTCATTTTGTTCAGTTAGCATTCTCACTGCACTTTAGCAAAAAAATGTCACATGGTCAAAACGGTCGCTGGTCTATTTAACAGAATATTCTGAGTGAAACTCGCCGACACTTCTGCTCTCAGAAATAATTGCTCAACACAAAATTTGTAACGTCTTGGGCTTTCTGGTTTTGCTTTAGTGTTTCTAATATTGTAGAAGGCGGCGAACAATGTGAGCAGCAGACAGACAGCGAGTGAAGGAGAGGGCGGCCCTGATGAGAGGTAGATGATGATGATGTTTTGTCACACAGATGACAAGAGCGATTATGAGGTTATGGATTTGAAAGTTATCATCCATTATAGGTCCTTGAATTGTGTGCAAGGTTGAAATTGCAGGCTAATAAATGCATTGTTTTTGGTTCACTTTCTGTATTTGGGTTGGATCGCGTTCTCACCTGAAGTGAACTCTAGTGCACTTGGAAGCAAACAGAGACCCCCGTTTTCAAGCGGACCAGAGTTCCGTTGTTTGGTCGGCACCAGAGTTCGAATGAGCTATCACACCACGCCAAACAAACGGAACTGTCAGACCCAACTCTTCAGGGTTCATTTTAAATGGACCCAGGTGTGAAAAGCGCCCTAAAACAAAGTCACAGTGAATAAACATAGTAGATGTTAGATCTGTAACTGGAGCCCTTGACTCTCTCTCACTGCTGATAGTAGCTCCCTGCTATCACCGCTGCTTCCCAGATGATTTAACTGCAGTGAAGCTGTGTGTGTGTGTGTGTGTGTGTGTGTGTGTGTGTGTGTGTGTGTGTGTGTGTGTGTGTGTGTGTGAGAACATCAAAAGCTTATGTGCTCCAGTGCTGCCCTTCAAAAGCCAGTTAATGCTTAAACAGGTGAGTGGGAGTGCACAAACCCATCATTCTTCCCCTCTGTTACCTTGGAAACGTCCCAGCCGCTTCAGAGGCCTAATGACTTTGAGTAGATTTCTCTCTCTGTGACAAGCTTATTAGAGTGGCCTAATAAGAAGGAGTGAGGATGCACGTTCAGGCTAGAAATGTGTTCTAGACATTGACTGCAGGATATATACACGCCCCATTTAAACGACGTCTACAAATATAAGAGGGGGAATTTAACTTAAACGTTGCTGTACTTTATGGAGATTTAAACCAAGATGTAAGGCTGGGAAGTAATTGTGCTGTGGCATGCGTGCTCCAAATGCTTTAGGTCTGGCCTAATTTAAGATTATCAGATGGTGTTTTTAAGTTAGCAATCAGCTAGTGTCAGGCTGGAAGTCAATGTAGCAGCCAAATATTTCTAGTAAAAAAACTAGGACAGAATATTACCTAATATCAACAAAGAAATCTGAAACATCTATTTCTCTAAACTGTTTCCATCTCTACTGTATTTATTGTATTTGTGCGTACACTTGTGAGGATCATGGGGTGTGGGTTGAGATCTTGCTGTATTTTATGATAACCTTAAGCATCTTCCCGTCCCATGTACAATAAAAACAGTGGGGAGAACATGTTTTTCCCCCCTCTTCCCTTAATTTGTATGCCTTTACGACTCCTCCAAACTAAATAAGCTCTTCCACATGCTCCCCTCACTTGCTGCTCAACCTCTGCATGTTTTGCATTGTGCATGGTATGTATGCATATTATTATGTTTGTCTAAAATGTCCACCCATATAATAAATGTACATGTCAAATCCATGAGAAAGGAATTCTCACTCTCAAGGGGACTTTACTTGCAGCAGCTAAACAAAGGTCTGTAATAATAGCACATTGAAAAGCTCCAATTAAATTGGCATCCCTTTGAATATTATATATTATATGTTATAGAAGCAGGCACGTTCAATGCTATTAGCCTAGGTTCTAGACAGTGCATTGAGAATGGGGTCACCAGAGACAGTACAGTAAAAGTGGGAGCCGGTCAGCTGACGGGAAGAGGAAACAGAATGCCGGAGGTGATACGTGATGTCATCAGAAGTGGGAGGAAGTCCATCTCTATAGGGGGCATATGGGGCATCCCCATACAGTTGGGCAGACCATTAACTGATGTAGGACAGGAAAAGTGTTTTGTTGGCAGAATCCAGAATAAAATCACAATCAGTCCCTAAGGGTCTTCAGTAGCTAGCTTATCAGAGCCAGCATGATCTTAAAAAAATGTCTGCTTTGATGACTTGCAGCTTAATCTTTGTATATTTGACTTATGACTTTATGTTACCTGCCGTCTGGGTTTCTGTCAGGGTGTCTGGGTTTCTGCTGCATTTAAGGACCATTTGGTTGGTTGGAGGAAATCAACATTAATATCCACTCTGTGTGTTTTACAAATATGCAAAGTGCCAGTAATAAAAAGTAGTACTTTAACCTAGATAAACTGGGCAGTAGAAACAAGCTGTTAACGCAACACTGACATATTATTATTATTATTATTATTATTATTATTTCAGCAGATAAGGGGCAACATTAGCATTTACTATGCTATTAGCTCTGTTTTGCCCTCCATCAGCTTTACCTGCTAAATGTTCCACTATGTTCACCAGCTCGTTTTTAGCCATCTATGGGTTGTTTGGTACAGGGGACGTAGCACAGTGTGGGTTTTGGCTGAATGGCTGAATGGCTGCTTCCTGCGTCCGGAAACAACACTGATGAGAGTGGTGAGAGTGAACCAAAACAGTAAAGTTGCAGGTCGTAATACCAAAACAGTGAGCTGAAAGACTCTAAAATGCCCCGTAGAGCTGATTGGCTTTAAGAAATCTGGATTAAAATTGCATATTTTAACCAGGTGGTGTCCTTCCCCCTTAAAATCCTACCTTAAATGACAAATACAAGGCAAGGCAGGCAAGGCAGCTTTATTTATATAGCACATTTCAGCAACAGGGCAATTCAAAGTGCTTTACATAAAACATTAAAGAGCAGTTAAACAATTAAAAAACAATAATAAACAAATTAAAAACATTAAAAGACAAGAATAAAATTGATAGTGCAGTATAAGAATAAAAGTTTCAGTGCAGTATAAGAAATTAAAGTTAATAAAATAGATTATTTAAAGAAAAGCAACATCAAAAAGATAGGTCTTTAGCTTAGATTTAAAAGAACTGAGAGTTGCAGCGGACCTACAGGTTTCTGGGACTTTGTTCCAAAGATGTGGAGCATAAAAACTGAACGCTGCTTCCCCCTGTTTAGTTCTGACTCTGGGGACAACAAGTAGACCTGTCCCAGACGACCTGAGAGGTCTGGGTGGGTCATAATGTAGTAGCAGATCAGAAATGTATTTTGGCCCTAAACCGTTTAGTGATTTATAAACCAGTAAAAGTATTTTGAAATCAATTCTTTGAGGCACTGGAAGCCAGTGTAGAGACTTCAGTACTGGAGTGATGTGATCCACTTTCTTGGTTTTAGTGAGGACTCGAGCAGCAGCGTTCTGAATCAGCTGCAGCTGTCTGATGGATTTTTTAGGGAGACCTGTAAAGACACCGTTACAGTAGTCAAGTCTACTGAAGATAAAAGCATGGACAAGTTTTTCCAGATCCTGCTGAGATATAAGTCCTTTAACCCTTGATATATTTTTAAGGTGATAATAGGCTGATTTCTTAATTATGTTAATGTGGCTTTTAAAATTCAGGTCTGAGTCCATGACTACACCAAGATTTCTTGCTTTGTCTGTTGTTTTTAACATTGTCGTTTGAAGCTGAGCGCTGACTTTCAATCATTCCTCTTTTGCTCCAAAAACAACCACCTCCGTTTTTTCTTCATTTAATTTAAGAAAGTTCTGGCACATCCAATCATTAATCTGTTCAATGCACATATTTAATTGTTGTATTGGGCTATAGTTCCCTGGCGATAAGGTTATGTAAATTTGTGTGTCATCCGCATAACTATGGTAACTTATTTTGTTGTTTTCCATAATCTGAGCCAGTGGAAGCATGTAGATGTTGAACAGAAGAGGCCCCAGAACTGAGCCTTGGGGAACTCCGCACGTCATATTTGTATGCTCAGATGTATAATTACCTATAGACACAAAGTAGTCCCTATTCTTTAAATAGGATTCAAACCACTTTAGTACTGAGCCAGAAAGACCAACCCAGTTTTCCAATCGGTCAAGCAATATGTCATGGTCTACCGTATCAAATGCAGCACTGAGATCAAGTAATACTAAGACTGAAATTTTGCCACTATCTGTGTTTAAGTGGATGTCATTAAAGACTTTAACAAGAGCCGTCTCAGTGCTGTTGTGTGGTCAAAAACCTGACTGGAAGGCATCAAAACTGTTGTTTAGCGATAAGAAAAGGTTGAGTTGTTGAAAAAACACTTTTTCTATGATTTTACTTAAAAATGGAAGGTTTGATATTGGCCTATAGTTGCTCATTAGTGTCATGTCTAGATTGTTCTTTTTTAGGAGTGGCTTGATGACTGCAGTTTTCAGGGCCTGTGGGAAGATACCTGAGAGCAGAGATGTGTTTACAATCTGTAGAAGATCAGAAGCCAAACAATTCGAAACATTTTTGAAAACACCCGTTGGTAGAATATCAAGGCAACAGGAGGAGGTTTTCAGATGTTGTATAATGTCTTCCAGGTTTTTAAGGTTGATCGTATGAAATTGTGTCATGTTGGAATTTGTTTTGCGTGCACACTATGACAACACATATCCTGTACTTGATATGGAAGCACTGACTGTCTAATTTTCTGAATTTTGTCTGTGAAGAAGGAGGCAAAGTCATTGCAAGCCTTGGAAGACAACAGTTCAGATGCTATTGGTACTGGAGGGTTTGTTAATCTATCAACAGTAGCAAACAAAGCACGTGAAATATTATTGTTTCTGGCAATAATGTCAGATAAAAAATACAAAGGCCAAACATTAGCAAAAAGACCATTAGGTCACAGTTGTAGTCATCCTACTGATATGTATCATCTTCCCAATAAACCAATACTGTCTTTGTGTACCTATCGTGGGCTCCGGTGCTATCAGTTTGTGACTGCCCAGACATGTTGTGTGCTGGGGAGAGGACAACTATCAGACTTGGGAAATGCCTGGAATCTGAGGAGTAGAGTGGGAGGAGATTTCATCATGATAGGGCACAGGCTGGTGAGAGACGGCATTGTTGGCACAGCATGCAATTAAAAGCCTCGAGCACATTTAGGGGCCGTCCACACGGAAACGTTTTTTTGTGCAAACGCACGTTTGGCATCGTTTGGGCCGACCGTCCAGACAAATCCTGCAAACGCACTGCCTAAAAACGCACTTTTTTGAAACCAGGTCTCAGGGTGAAAACATCTGAAAACGGCTCTCGTTTGGCTTCGTATGGATGGTGAATACGGATCCGTATCGATGACGTCATCGCCACACCCCTCTTTTACACCCTCTCCCACGGCCGCTGACGCACACAACTGCGGTGAAGCTAAGCGAGCATGTCCCATCTCCGTGGTCAAACCAGCACACTGTATCTAAATACTGTGTCTCTGCTCC
Source organism: Perca flavescens (assembly GCF_004354835.1). Lineage (NCBI taxonomy): Eukaryota > Metazoa > Chordata > Actinopteri > Perciformes > Percidae > Perca > Perca flavescens. Next base: position 37,425,509 of record NC_041340.1, on the reverse strand, counting down.
CTGACCCTTCCCTCTGGATTCTACACAAGATATATTGCTAACGTTATGTAGCCAACGTTAAACATCGCTAAAGTAGCTGACTGCTCCAGCAGCGAAGTAACCATTGACGTAACCTTAACGTTAGCTGCTATGGCTATCTGTTTATAAAGTGGAAGTAGATAACTTATCAACTAGCTAGCTAATCTGTCTGCTTATCAACTCCTTGAACGGATTATAATAACTTTTACCACGGCTTATTGTAGAAAGGCTACTGCAAGAAAAACGTATAGAATATTAAAAAGACATCATTCATGGATCATTGATGTTTGTTTGACTCTGCCGATGTTAGAGCTAGCGAACGTTAGCGCGCTAACGTTAGCTCGCTGCTAGCGCGCTGCAATCAAGCAAAATAAAAAGCAATCCAACAGCACATTATACAACAACCATGCTCTTCTTCTCCGTTTTTTGGTGAATTTCTGTAGCAGAAACAGCGCCACCTATAGGCCTGGCATATGAAGTAGCGTATTGAGTCATTTACAAGTGGATTCGTTTGGACACAACTATTCTTGAAACGAATCCAGGGAAGACGGGTAAAAAAAAGATCGTATTGGTACGTGTGGACGGGGCCCTAGTCATCTGGTTTATCTCACCTTTGTTAGTATGTGACAGCCACACATGCCTCAGTGATCTATATATGATACGTTGGTGGGTTTTTGAACATTATGATGTGACATTCATTTTTTCATCTCTTTTCTAAATGTTATGATTCAGCTGTTTTCTTCAAACACGCATGTCCCCGCTTTGATGACTGAGTTAGACGGTGGTATTGAGATAACCCTCACACGGCATGAAGATCACAGTCAAACCCTGCTGTCTCTTAACTGAAAACCCTCTCATGTGACTCACTTAACAGGAGATAAGATTGTTCTTTTTCACACAAACAACAATATTTTTAATTTCCTTTCAAAAGTTGCTGGGTCACATTGTTCAGCCGGCCTTAGCAATGAGACAAGACTCCCACACCTCAAAGTCTTCAACCTAAAGAGCTCTTTTATGTCAGATCAGGTTGGGAAATGGCTGTATGTCCAAAGACAATACAGAAGGGGAGACTTCCAAGAAAAGCCCAGCAGTTTTCCTTAGATACTGATCTCTTGTGGAGTCGCAGATGGTACAGTCGTTTGAGTTTCTCACAGCAGCTTTGTCTAGCAGGAGTTACCTCTTTGTGGATATAACTGGGTTTTGTAACATGGACTTGATTAGTGGTACTTACTGTTAATCTGGAAAATGCATCTATTTTCTAGATTAATAGTCCATCATGTTTTAGCAGTACGTCTGTCTTGAATGTGTCCGTTTTACTTAGATGCATGAGAGCTGATTGTACCCAGTGGTAATGTGAAGAAGAGTGATGGAGTTTTTATGCCTCTGCGCCGGGGACAAACAGGCCGGAGGCATTATGTTTTCAGATTGTCCATTCGTCCGTCCGTTCCATTCTCCTGAACGGGATATCTCAAGACCCCCTGGACGGAATGTCTTCAGATTTGGCACTAACGTCCACTTGGACTCAAGGATGAATTCTAGTTTACAACATGGTTTGCTTTCCCGTCCATCCTCTGGCATCCACGGTCCTGTGTGAGGTCACAGCTTCACTGAGGAGGCCAGGGTCACATTTAGTCACAGAGAGGAGTGGTTTGTGAGTTTGTATATATAGGGTGTGTCTGTGGCATTTATCACAGCTAGAGGATTTGGAAAAGTTGGGAAACACTTGAAATGCCTCAGGGAAGCTGTCTGGCCTGTGTATCAAATTAGATGGTAGGAGCTCTTCCTGTCGACACTATTAGGCAATTCATTTTCTACACTGACATCCTCAGAAATGTATATTTTGAAATCCTCTTTATATGTGCACAGTATGACTAATTTATCTTTCATTCATTGTCTAGTGGTATTTCTGCAATGTTCTTCAATCAAGATCACCTTTACCTCTATAGTTCAATTCAATTCAATTTTATTTATAGTATCAAATCATAACAAGAGTTATCTCGAGACACTTTACAGATAGAGTAGGTCCAGACCACACTCTATAATTTACAAAGCCCCAACAATTCCAACAATTACAGTAATTCCCTCCAGAGCAAGCAGTGCGACAGTGGCAAGGAAAAACTCCCTCTTGGGAAGAAACCTCGGACAGACCCAGGCTCTTGGTAGGCGGTGTCTGACGGGCCGGTTGGGGGTGTGATGAACAGTGGCAATAATAGTCACATTAATAATGGAACAGTGACTGGATGTAGCGGGAAGCTGCAGGGTTCAGCCGGAAGAAGCATGACATTGCAGGGCACCGCTGAGCTCGGCAGGGAGTGCAGCAGGACCACGGCGACAGCTGGATCCAGGATCTTGGTGCCAACGTTCTCCAAGGAAATACGCTGGGGAAAAAACATAAGGACTCGGGGAGTAAACTCCCCAGAAGCTAGGATTAGTAACAAGCATTTCTGGGACTGGATACACACAAATAGTAATAGTAAAAGTAATAGAAAGGGAGAGGAGAGAGCAGCTCAGTGTGTCAAAGGAAGGAAGGAAGTCCCCCGGCAGTCTAGAACTATAACAGTGTAACTATAACAGCGTAACTAAGAGAGACAGGTCATAAGGAGAGGTAGCTTTTTCGGGCTTAGAACTCTCCCCCTGCCGGATCGGGCTTGGCTGGCCTGCCTCCCTCTACTTTGTTATGTATTATTAGTCTAACAATTATGAAGAGAAGCAGGTGGGCCAGTTAGGTGAACACTGCAACTCCTCACTCCCTAACTATAAGCTTTATCAAATAGAAGAGTTTTAAGTTCATTCTTGAAAGCGATTACAGTTTCTGCCCCCCGAACCCAGATCGGGAGCTGGTTCCATAGGAGAGGAGCCTGATAACTGAAGGCTCTTGCTCCCATTCTACTTTTAGAGACTCTAGGTACCACCAGTAACTCTGCATTCTGGGAGCGCAGTGCTCTAGTGGGACAATAAGGTATTATATATATAGGTATCTTATATCATCACCGTTTTGTATACATTATCCAGTTTTTTCAAGTTTTAGTGGTCATAGGCTCTCAAACCTCTAATTTCTTTTTCTTGCTAAACAAAATGTATCTTATGCACCATGTATCGGAAACTTTCAAGTACCGAAAGCTGGAAATGAATGTCATATTTCCAACTTTGTTTACTTTTTCTTTAATCTGATTTAAAGAACATTTTTGCAATTTAGACTACTTTTTCAAGTTTGCCTGTAGCATTTCAGAACATTTGCTTCTTGTATCAAATGGGGGAAAAAAATTATTTTTATTAAAAAAAAAGTATTAGTAATTGGTAGAGTAAGATTGATACCACTGTCTTGTGTGTTCGCTGAATGTGAAGCAGCAGCACCAGTCAGTTTGGCTTAGCATAAAGACTAGCATCAACACGTTATATCTCTCTTTTTCCAAATCTGTACAAAAATCAAAGCATTTAAACAACATGATGTGGTTTTATGTTTATTTTTTGCAAAACTGGATAAAATAACTGGATAAAAAATCCACAACCTGTTAATTAAGAGGTGCTGGTAGGCAGATAGCTATTTTCCCCTACTTCAAGTCTTTGTGCTAAGCTAAACTAACTATCCTACTATTTACTGTGCAGACATGAGAGTGGTTTTGAACTTCTTATACCTCGCACGGCTGCTAGATTCTCACGAACCAAACCAATCAGCGGGCTGACGTAATAGACAGATGGTTCATCCAATCACCTGCCAGGTATTTTTTTGAAAGTGCCTGCCTTTTTGCCTTTTTAATGACCAAAGATGGTTTTAATAGCAAACCATCTTGCACATCAGATGGTTCTCAGCAAGAAAGTGAATAAGCAGATTTCCCAAAATATATTCTTTTAACTAAAGAGTTTTCCATAGGTCAGAGCAAAACAGTAGGTGTATTTATATTTGACATTCTCTGTATTAATTCAACATACTAACTTCACAGTGATTGTTGTGCAGTTGTGCACCAAGCAGCCTTACAAGCAGCTGACACTGTTTTCATTCTGCCTACACTAAGGAAGCAGTGTGTTTTGTCTGTGCATGTGCGTTTCTACATTGTTGTGCATATGGTTGTGTATTTGTCCGTGTGTGCTTGTGCAGTGTTAGGGCCCTTGTGATTGAGCAGCATGTCACATCGTGTTGGAGCCCATGAGTCTGCCTCAAGGCAACAAGTCATGCATGTGTAACTGAAAAGTTTCAACTTGTCTCCACCTCCACTCTACAATTTCCACTATATCTTTCACTTTATAATTTTAAGTAAACTCATTTTAAATATAGAGGATGCAGCATCATTTTCACTTAGAACATTTGTACTGGTATCTTAATCAGTGAGTAACTGTGTTGAAGATGCTCTAATGTAAAGTAGAAGTACAATGCCTTACTGTATCTGGTATGTCAATGGGTTCACTGGCATCATCTGGATGGCAGCTTTTATGTGCAACTAGTTAAAGGTTAATAATGTATTGAGGGAAAGAATAAAGAATGTGAGTTAGCTATTAGTCGACATGTGCGTGTTTACACAGCAAGCCTTTCCCAGGTGCTATACGATCCCTAGGATTACAGCAGAGGGGCATCTCACACACACACACACACACACACACACACACAAAAAGAGCACACACACAAAGCGCACCACCACCACAATCTCCCTACCCCCTAAAAGAAAAGAGAGGGTAGTCAGAGTGGGAGGGCGGTATAGGGAGATAACAGATCAGAGGGAGGAAGGCAGAGGTAAAAGAAGTGTGAATTCAGCAGTAGGCAGACTATAGCTCACCTCCACTACAAAGACTTCACAGGACCGAGCACACAGGGAGGCTTTGACTCTGGAATATCTGTGTATGAATGAACCGGTTTGTCTTCTTCTCAACCTTGGAAAATGGTGGGACTCTCATCCACCGCTGTCGAAGGTAAGTGCTGAAGGGCGGTCTTTGTAGCCTGTCAGGATATTAACACAGCAGGTATCTAAAGCCAAAGAAGGTGCAAGGATTTGTATAGATATGTAAATATAGGGAACAATGCAAAGACACAGCCTGTGAAGGACGGTGTTGTAAACATGAGACTGAGACATCAGGTGATGTTTTTCTTTGTGCCTTAAGCCAGATTGCTGAAATACCAAGAAATGCAAAATTGTTGAGAAAGCAGCAGTTTTGCCACCCAGATTTGCCCAGAAGTTTTTAAGCCACTAGAGACTCTTTGTGGGATGCAAATTATTGTGTGATTAGCTGGAATGTCTGACTGCAACAATATTGTGAAACAGAGTTGCTGCCAAATTTTGTCACTTTCGACATACTGTGAAGTTATTTTTATGTGTGAGTGAGTGTGGGATGTGTGGTGGTATGATAAATCAAGGGGGTAAGCTTCGCTTCAGAACTCGAACCTCCGATGGCGCCATTTTGTTGCTACAAAGCGATCACCTCTTGTTAGCATTCCACTGACCGCCATTTTTTTTTTACGTCACTTGACAGAGAATAACTTTACATCTGAAGCGTTTAAAGACTCTATTTGTCCATTGTTTATTTATAAAGAAACACGACAATGTATAAAAGGCTCCATTACCTTGTACCTCACGTTATGGCTCCGTAGCAGACGTTTTTGTAAAAATAAGCTAACGATTGTGTCATAACCAAGTGACTTACTGTCGCACAGTAGAGGAATTACCGTATAGTACAGGAGAAGCTCACAGGCAGTTTGGACTTCCATTATCTGTTTAGGTTTAATTACTAATGTTAACTAGCATGTTAGTGATCAATAATTAGCCTGTGCCCATGTTATCTCCTTACATATACCTACACTCTCCGTCTCTGTAAGATTGGAAATGTTTGAGAAATACAGTTACCAGAAGACTTCCAACTTTCAGACACGTTGTTCACGTCACATTTACGTTGTCTCTGTCAGTTGGAGGCTGCGCAGTAAAGCAAGAGATCACCGGAAAAGTGCTTCTAATAGCCGTCACTGGTCTCCGTCCAGAGCAACGGGGTCTATTGGTCCATTATATATATGTCAATGTGATAAATAAGCTCAGCTCAGCATGAAGAAAGCCCTTGGCATATAAAGGAGGGAGTAAAAGAAAAACCCTTTGCACCCGATTGAGGTCACTTTATTCTTCATATCAAGGTTTGTTGGACATGTTAGCACAGGTGCTCAACTCGCTGACATTACTCTAACCTCCCCTCTCTCACAAACCCCCTCTCTCACTCCCCAAGCAGAATGTACAGAAGGTCTGCTAATGCAAGCCTCTTTTAAAGGTCTGAGTCTGCACTGTCAAACAAACATGTCCCTCTGCACTCACACAAACACACTTTGCAGAGTCTTGCGCTATTAACAAGGTGAGGAATGTGTCTAGTGTTTAACAGCAATTGTCAACAAAGCAAAAAGTGTGAGGAGGTAAATGTTTGAGCTTTGAATGGCTCTACACATTCCTGCATGGTGCACTGCCTGCACCCATCTTTTGTGCTGCCAAAAATCTCATGATGTTTTTCTCTGATAGATTAAAACGTAAAGTTGATTCTAAAGTTATGCTTTGTCGTTCTTTTAGCTGCACATACAGTATTCTAATTTCCCCTTGGTCTGACTTGAATCAAACCACATCCAACCTGTTATAGCATTATTATCTTTTGCAAGCTTGTGTGTAGTTTCCCTCAGGTGCTAGGCTCACAGTCTTATCTGGCTTTTAAAAACATTAAAGACACACATCACACAAACACACAGAATTACAGCAGACCATGTGCTGTTTTAGATGAACTCATGTGAGTAGTGTGGTGTTGATTATAAAGGCAAGGCTGAGGATTTAAGGCTGGTCTTCTGGCCTTGCATGCCAAATACTACGTAGTAATTCCTCTTAGCTCATTTTGGCACCAGTAACACTTATCGTCAAATTGGATAATAAGCTTTTTAGAGCGCTGGTCCAAGTGACGTAGTGAAATAGCTTTATGAGTGTTGTGACCTACTTCACGCTAATTCCTTGAAAGCAACGCCTTGATTTCTGAGGTATACTTGATTTAATGCTGACTGGTGTAAATTTCAGTTTCTTTTCTGCTGTGAATGAGTCATGCTGTGGATAAAGTTCTGTCTTCTACTAGGTTAGAGGAAGCCCAGTGGTGCACTAGAGCCAGAATCTAAACAGCTGGAACGTCTGGCAGAGAGACAACACTCACCGGGCCAAAGCATCCCACTCTCATGAGTTTCCTGTCCTTCGCTGACCCCCATTTCCTTCATTTCCCCTGGGTGAATCAGATCTTAATGAGGAGACATTCCAGGTCCCGGCATGAATTAATTCCTCATGCCCACTTCTCAGAGTGCAAGCTTTTATCACAATAGAAGGAAACCGCACTAGAAAAGAAGTGGTTAAACAGACACAGGAAAAACACACACCTACTGCAGCTCTTGTTGCTCTTGTGTAGCCTTGGGCAGGCATTGTGAAGCCCATAGGAAGACCCACCTCAGGAAAGTATGTATGTCTTTTTAAGGAGTGGGAGCACTCTGAAATGTAGAACACACATAATTTACAAACACCAGATACTGTACATCTTCCAGATGATCAAGACTTTCTAGTTGTCAGTGGTGATTACATACAAGTTTGTTGTGTCAGAGTAATACATCCAACATTCTGCCCTAAACTCATGAATATGCTCCTCAAGCTGGCGCATGCACACAGCAGGCTGGCTTGTTGACCGGTGCACCAAAGTACACTTTTGACACGTCCCACTAAATACACATCATTCAAGTGTTCCTGTGTGTTAGACTTTTTTTGTGTGCATATATGCATGTCTATGTGTGTGTATTTTGTGTTTGTTTACTTGCTGTCGTATGACCGCCCACCGAACAAAGACTTTTCTGGCTCAGCAGCTGTCCCGTGGCTGACCCCAGCAAGATGCACGGTTCAGCAGGTCTAGTGGCTGGACTGTGAAAATGGGGCAGGAGGGGAGTGACAGAAAGAGTTGGAGGATGCAGACAAGTGGGCCAGCAGTGACTCTACCAGTTGTCAGGTTTTTGCTAGGGATCTTCAGGATTCTAGAGGTAGCGAGAATTGTACGATGCAGAGGGAAAGAATACAAAAGAAGCTATGAAACTAACAGAAGGAAGGGAGAGGCATGGCGGCTGATTGGTAAGCCTTTTGCTCAAGTCTAGATTCCTCTTTTATCTGATTTTCTGCCAAACACACACATCAGCTGCAGGCTGCGGACCTGTTCTCAGGATGTCCAGGAGCTGGGCGAGTGAGGCGGTTTATTTAAGTTCTGTTATGAAAACAGGGAGTGGACCAGATCAACATGTGATGTGGATCATATATTCCTATAAGCTGAGTCCTCAACATGTTCCAGAACCTGGGGAGCCCTGTGAAGAATAAGTATTGCAGGAGGTCTGCCTGTCTGAACCAGCTTGTGTTTGTTTTGTTTTTTTGTTTTTTTTGTTGAGTCCAGATCTAAATCTGGTAGATAAAGATCAGGTGCCACAAGACTCTGCTTGCTGGTACATTTGGCCTGCTCTGGGCTCTGTAAAGTGGTGCTGAATCTCATATTCCTGCCAACATCTTTACAGTCTGGGCTGAACATTTAATTTACCCTCTCAGCATTGAGAGTTGACAGTTGATTGAATTTTGGGTATGTGCCCATCAGTCTGTGAACCAGCAACATTTCAGAGCTGCTGCTCTTCTTTGCTCCCTGTGCAGGATGTTCTGTTCTAATTCTGTGCAAGATGTTCTTTTGTTTCGGTAGCTTCACTTCCACTTTTTTTCAGACAGGTTAATGAGCAATTAGCTGACGTGTTTCCTGTCACTCCAGCCTTTCGTCGTTGTTTAGTCTGACTAGTGACCGAAAGGGGAGGAGAAGGAGACTCCAAACAGATACAAACTGTGAAGCAAAGTGGCAGAAAATGAAAGAAAAGACAGGGAAAGCAAAGCAGAAAGAGGCTCTTTCACATACAGCCCTTTGGTTTGTTTAGACTTGTCAGTCTGACCTTTGCCCTCCCTGCTGATACTCTGAACCCTTGACTCCCCCCCCCTGTGCAGCGATGGAGGTGTTGGTGAGTGAGCTGGGCATCCTGCTGAAGATGCTGGACAAGGAGAGCCTCAGTTCCTCCACGCAGGAGAAGAAAACCTCCGTGTGGAACCTCCTGCAGCAGATACAGCCATCAGGTCAGTGAGAGCTTGTTTTTGTCTGTGTTTTATTTAGACCCACATAATAAAAATGTGCAATGCACTCAACATTTTAAAGGGTAAAATGTCTTTTTCCTTGCCTCCAGTTTCAGGAACCGACTACATCTACATGAACTCTGCAGTGTACAGAAATGGCACCAGCTTTGTAGAGTCCCTCTTTGAGACATTTGGTGAGTTTGAGTTTCAAAATGGTGCTGTAAATTGTACACATATACACATATATAAATGAGCTGCACATAATGTGTTTTCTTGATAAGTGTGAGTTCAAATGTATATTGTTGGCTTTCATAGACTGCGAGCTTGGAGACCTAAAGGATGTTACAGATGATCTTAAAGAAGAAAATAGCACACAAACTGACACTTTGAAGCAGGCAAGTAGCCAATATATAGTGAATTTATAACTTATCCCTTTCCAGAGATATCATTTACATATGGCCGAGTGTGTGTGGGATATATGATGCTGTGTGTATATTGTATGCTGCCCATCTTTTCAGCACTCACCATCCAAATCCAACTTTGCAGAGGCTATTACTCTTCGCGATGACTTGTGGAGAAAGAAAAGAAAGAAAAACAGAGATTGTATTCCATGTTGTGGGGGTTTCCCATGCACACACGCTCAACACTCAGCAAGCTGTTGGAAGAGTTCAGATTTAGGGACCCACACAGAGCCCATGTGTCTAATTTATTGGTATAATTTTTAGGGTTTAACTCTTTGATGATGTAGTTATGAGGCTGTGAAAAAAAAATCTTTGATGGTTATGAGGGAAATTTGAGAGAGAGTTGTGTTTGTGTGTTTCCCTTAGCAGAATTGTGCAGACTCCCCTGCCCCAGCGCACTCAGCGGACTCTCCTCCCCCTCTGCCCACAACGCCTCCCCCAGAGGAGTATTATGAGGAGGCAGTGCCCCTCAGTCCGGGCAAGTTGCCCGAATACATCATCACACGAGGTCAGCATCTTCCCGCCTCTGCTGAACTCAGCGCCCTAAGTGCTCTTTTGCTGTAAAAACCTCTAAGTCAGTAATTACAAAGTACAAGTTGGATTAAAGTTCATGATGGAACATAAGGAGTAATTAGGGATTTTTTCATGTCTTGCATTTTCAGTCAGGCCTAGCCCTCCCAACTCTATAGAGGATGGGTATGAAGATGCTGAAAACAACTATCCCACTACCTGCATAAACACACACCGCAAAAACTCCTGTAAGTTAAGAACAAAGTTACCCCCAAAATGAACGAGATTGCAGGAAAATTTTTACAACAAATGAAAGACTTTATTTTGTCTGTCCTTGCCCTTTTTAGACAACGACTCTGATGCTCTGAGCAGTTCCTACGAGTCCTACGAAGAGGATGAGGAAGAGCGGAGCCCTGGCGTCCGACTCACTCATCAGTGGCCCTCGGATGAGAGCTCCATGCCTTCTGCCCGGGACTGTCGCATCTGTGCCTTCCTGCTGCGCAAGAAACGCTTCGGCCAATGGGCGAAACAGCTCACTGTCATACGGGGCAACAGACTGCAGGTGAGAAGTTGTTCATTCAACAAAGTCTTTAGCAAAGCATTCAATTATGCATTCAGGATACATACACATCCTCTGCGATTCTTCTTCTCTTCTTACACTCGCAGTTTCCTATGTGTCCTCCTTTCTGCAGTGCTATAAGAGTTCTAAGGACACGTGCCCCTATGTGGATCTGCTGCTGCCCCAATGCACTGTGGTCTATGCACCCAAAGACAGCAAGAGGAAGCACCATGAACTCCGTTTCACCTTACTCAATGGAGATGCGTTGGTGCTGGCGGTACAAAGCAAGGAGCAGGCCCACAGATGGCTTAGGGTGAGCATGCTTGCAATAAAAACAGACTGGTAACACAGCCATCAATCTTATCGATGATGTGCAAAAACATAGCTCATGAGGAAGCATACAGTCGAGAGTGACACATGTAAAATATCCCCCACAGGTTGTTAGAGAGGTGAGCGGTCAGAGTGCGGGGCCTGAGGAATCTGCGTCTCCCATCATTCCAAGAAAAAGTGAACTTGACAAGGTAAGTGCAGGAGAGAGGATGTTTGTGTCGGCACGTCCCTGTCGTTTTTATAATTCGTAATTCATCATTACAGGTGAGGTGAGGAAAGGATGGTGGCAAGCAGCAATTGTGTTGTCACCATCAATTTTCCTAAAGAATTGCTTGGCTCGACACAGTACACAGTGGTACCTGTGTTTTGCTTGCAGAACAAAGAGGAGATATGTAGCGTAATTGGGTGTTAAGGCAGCAATGATAGGGATGGTGGTGAGTCAGTGTTGGAACAGACACATCCTCTTTAAAGCTTACCAACCTGTTGGAACATAGACTGCAAAAGGGGATGAGCAGAGAGCAGCACCATAGAGTTGGAAGGAGTAAAAGGAAGAGGATAAGTCTCATTATGTCTTTAAGTAAGATAATTAAAGAATCCAGAGGCAAATGCATGTAAGCTTGTTAACAAATTGTCTCAAGTATAGTTATTTAGCTCATTATGTAGAAGGCCAAGCTCTAGTTTAATCCTGGCAGGCAGACAGAAAAACAGACAGACAGATGTGTGGGACCTGTAGGACACTGCTGTTGAAAGTCTAACCCTGTGTTTGTGTGCTTCTTCACCAGAGGCTTTCTGCAGAGAGGAACACGTCAGACTCGGACAGTGTGGGTGTGTCAACTGGAGAAAACTGCAGAGAGACTGGTGAGACAGAGACACACACAGCCTCAAACTAATACAGCAGTTTGACAAAAGAAATATGAATTTAAGGTCCACGCTCTTCCTCGGTTTTCGCATATCTAAAGTCATTTAAAATTAATTAATTATATCTTACATATCTTAACTAAACAGGGGGAAGCAGCGTTCAGGTTTTATGCTCCACATATCTGGAAAAAAATCCCAGAAAACTGCAGCTCCGCTGCAACTCTCAGTTCTTTTAAATCCAGGCTGAAGACCTATCTTTTTAATGTTGCCTTTCTTTAAATAACCTATTTTTAACTGCTCTTTCTTTAAAATTCTTATACTGCACTGTACATTTTATTCTTGTCTTTTAATTATTTTGAACTGTTTTTAATTGTTTTCTAATTGCTCTTTACATTTTATTTTCATTGAAATTGTTTTTAATTGTTTTCTAACTGTTTTTTAATGTTTCATGTAATGTTTCGCTTTGAATTGCCTTGTTGCTGAAATGTGCTATACCAATAAAGCTGCCTTGCCTTGCCTGCCTTGCTTTACAGTGATCAACTGTTGAATGTTTCCATTTTTGATGCAGGCAAGGTGAAACGGGGGCCTTTCGCTGCTGGCCGTAAAATCACACGCATCATCAGCTTCTCTAAGAAGAAGCCCCCCCGGCCAGGAGATCTCCGGACATCATACACAGACCCTCGACAAGGTCCAACCCAATTCACTGTCCCTCTTAAAGTCTCCAGGTTTGCAGACGCGTCATTTTTCTTTCCCTCCTCACCATGCAGGCTACGTGTCGGTGCTGGTGAGTCAGGTGTGGCGGGAACAGTGGTGTTGCATGTGCAGAGGCTCCCTGCACTTCTACCATGACAAGGGAGACACTCGGACCTCCTTGCCTTCACTTCCTCTCCACGGCTGCGAGGTGGTCCCAGGGCTGGGACCCAAACATCCCTTCGCCTTTCGAATCCTACGGAACTGCACAGAGGTGGCTGCTCTGGAGGTAAAATACTGAACTTTTGTTCCTTATTATAAATTGGCTGTACTTGATATTCTGAACTTTAATATAGCAGTAAACAAATATGTGCTATGTAAAGTTATAGTGGAGTAATGGCCTCCTGAGCAGAGAATGATGTGTGTTGTAATCTGAGCTTTTCTGTTCTTTATTTTGATAGCTGCACATGCATGTGAGTGCCTGGTGTGTCGGTATCTGACACCGAGGGCCGTGACAAAGCAGCGCTATTTGACGACTTTGGAAACAGTCTGTGAGAGCTGTGTGGAGGCAATCCCAGACTCTTTTTTTTTTTTTTATGGATAGCGTGTACAGCCCCATTAAAGCTGCGCTAATCAATAACAATTGGGGCACCCATATACAGAGGCTCACTCCGATTCTCCACTGGGCGCATCTGTGCTGCGTTCTGGTTTTGTTCCATCCTCTGCCACGTGTCATACCACAACGGGAGCGTCTCAGAAGCGGAGCGTCTTGCCGCCCGACTTGTAGAGCAATCGATATTGGGGGGTGTCTTTTGGTAAATTGACTGGATAATCTAGCTGTTACATTCCTGCCCAGCTGTCCAAATGGCCCGCGGCTCGCGTGAAAATAGACCTGGCCCGTATCTTTAGCGGAGCCTCTGAAATGCAGCACAGGCGCGCCTGGTGGAAAATAGGAGTTAGTCCTCACCACAGCAAAATGTTCAGTTCCGACCTGAGGCCCTTTGCTGCTTGTCATTCCCCCCCTCTCTCTCTCCCCTTTCATGTCTAAGCTGTCCTACCGTTTAAAGGCCTAAAATGCAAAAAAAACATGTTTAAAAAAAATCAATCACAGTAGGTCAAATGGCTTTGAGTAATTGCAAAGGGGTCGCTCCTAGTGACAAACTCACTTTCTTCTTATCTTATCAACACACTCTGCAGTTGACCTCATTTCAATGTCTTTCAGCTCATTGTTAAGGTTTTACAGCGTTTAACTTAAATGTTTTGAGTCACTTCAAAATTCAAAGCTGATTTGTCTTGTCTCTTTTTAGGCTAGCAGCTCTGAGGAACTTGGAAGGTGGCTCGGTGTCCTCTTGGCAGAGACGGGGTCCACGACGGATCCTGAGTCACTGCATTACGACTATGTTGACGTGGAAACCATCGCTAACATCCGCGACGCTGCGCGGCATTCCTTCCTGTGAGTGAGACAGAGAGGGGGGAGTTGGAATATTTGGATGAGGTCAAAGCAAAGCCACTGACCAATGCAATGACTGTAAGCCCTCACATAGGTTTCATTTCTCCTTTTTCTCCGATCCTAGGTGGGCCACATCCTCCAGCAGCACCTCCGCAGACTCTAGAACATACGATGAGGTCCCTAATGAGGACATGCAGGTGCTCAGATTCACACATTTTCTAAGTTCAGTTCAACCTTATGTGTAATGCTTTACTTTGATGTGAGAAGTTGCATGCATGTCTGTGTGTGTGCAGCTGTTGGGGACTGTCACTGTCTGAATATGACACTCCATATCAGTCACCCGAACAGACAGACAGACGGTGCTCTGTTACGCGCCTATCAATGACGGCTTTTTGTAGGCCAGAGAAAAAGCAGTGTGGGGGCATGGGAGAGGAAAAAAAAGACCAAAAAAAAGAAAAAGCAATCAAACTGATGACAGGAAGGCAAGAGGTCATGGCAGTTTTACAGCCTGTAAACTCCTTTCTCAACCCAACTGACATGCACTTCTACAACATGTGCCTCTCAACACCTACAGTCGCAAACATACACACCTCAGTGGTCTCAATCCAATAACTCTGAAGATTAGTTTATTGTTTAGCCTAATATGCAAACTTTGCTGTATTTTTTTCCCTCTGTCATCATCCTTCCTCCCACATCTGTCATGTCCTTCCTCCTCCCCCCCCCCTCTACTCCACCCAGTCATGGGAGAACCGCAGGCAGCAGTCTGGGAATCAAGGGAAGAGGCGCTCAAGTTTCTCCAGCAGCGACTCTGACAGAACCAAACCTTTAGTCTCCCTCAAACGAACAGGCTCAAGTAAGTTTGTTTAGTTAGTTTTCTCAGTGATGCTGAGCCTATTCTCATCAACTATACTGATAGATCCTTTGCAGGAGTGCCCTATTTAAGAGACAACTAAGTGATGTCAAGTTATCAAGTAAAACATTCACATTGACTGGAGACAAACTTCGAGAAACATTAATGTGCCAAGAGTATTCTGAAGGTTATTCCATTTATGAGGTACAGATCAACTAAAAGCTGATTTCTCTAGGATGGTCTGAGTTCAAGGGATCTCTAAAAGCAGGTTGCACATGTGGTGTAAAAAATAATCTTGATACTTGAGAAGGTGCAAGGTCTGATAAGTTGCCTCAAGCGATGTCCTTGAGTCAGTATTGGTTTTGGCTGAAGGCTACAAGTTTAAAAAGAAAATCTTGGGGTGTGGAGATAGAAAGAAGTGAGCTTACCACACCTCTATATCCCACTCCTCATCTATGCGTGAGCCTAACATCCCTAATTTGATCATTATTTTAAACTGTCCATGGTGAGTCTGACAATGTTATGGGAGTTCAATGCTAAATCGGTGGAGAGTTTTTTCAACAATTGGAAGAAATATAGATTGGACCAATTGTTTTCTACAGTTTTGACATAAACCCTTACTATTTCTATAATTTAGCTCCTTCATCATTTAGTCAATGTCAAACTTAAAATATAGCTTACTGAATAACCAATATGTAGATGGAAACCTTTTCAAACCTTATCGTATGTTGATAAATGGCCATACTTCATTAGCTCTGCAAGATTTAGAATAAAGAGTTAACTTTTTTTTTTTTTTTTTTTTTGGATAAACTCTTATTTGTCCCACAACTGGGAAATTTGCAATTTGAAGTTGTAGAGGGTTCAATGTGTAGAATCACTATGCTGCAGTGTGTATGTGCATGCTTTATTGTGTCAGCATTTGAGTTTAAAGAGGTGATAGAATGATTAGATAGAGTATTTCACACTGTTCCTTATGGTCTCTTAATGGGGTATGTAACATTGGTTGGGCTGAAAATGGCCCGGGTGCTATTCTATGGGCCCTTATGCATCCCTGTGTTTTGGCCCTATTTGGAACGAGAGCTTTTCTTCCAAATATGGTATGCTCATGAATATTTAGATGAGCTGCGCGCTGATTGGTTAAGCGAACCACATACACATACATTGGAGACGAGACAGCAGGTCTCATATTTCAGACACTGCAATGTTTCGTTACTAAATTCACTTCTGATGTTACAGCTACCCCTAAGGTCTTACAAAGCTAACACTTGTGTCCGATTTCAATTTAATGCAGTTTTGTCTCGTTCGGAGGAGGCTAGCTAGCTCTCATTGATAGAGCTCCATCCAGCTCACTGACCGCGCACACACACACACCGGCCATTTAGCAGGAAGAGGGGAGAGAGAGCTGCAGGCTCCATTAGGGCCTCGGCATTTGGTAGTCCAGTAACCCAGTAACGGTGACTTTGCGCGGGTATGGAGCGCCGCGGGCTTCCGGTCATGACGGAGATCCATCTACCTCACAGCGGGCCGGGGTCTGTGAAGGAGGACAAAGAAGACAAAGATAGAGATGAGAGCCAAATGAGGAGGAGCCACAGAGTTGACATCAGCTATGATCTTCGTTCAGATTTGCCCGTTTTCAGCAGCAGTTTCAAATAGTGAGATTTGCAGAGGAAAGAGGTGTCAATGGGATTTAGAGGTTCTATGTATGTCCTATTTACCCTCCAGACTGTCGTTTTTCAACTATGACAAGGTAAAATCGGTTTTGCATTCTATCACCCCTTTTAAATAGTGTCATCTGCATACAGAAGGAATAGACTTCATTCAGGCCTAGGTTATTAATATAGTTTGTAAAGAGAAGAGCACCTAAAATTGAGGAACCCCTTTGTTGATGTTGATCGCATCAATTTGTGTAATGCACTTCAATAACATATTGTGATCCGTACTGTATGAAAGCATTTTGACAGATCTATAAGCAAAGCTGCACAATGTACATTTTTATCTCAACTTTTCACAATATTATTCACAACCAAACAACTGAGATGTGTATTTACAGCAGCTTCCCTCCTGTCTTTTCAGCTTCATGCCCCTCTCTGCTTTCCATCTGTCTCTCTCAAAATAAAAGAAATAAAAATGAGGGTAGCAGCCTGCTGCCCTTTAAGGGAAAAAAAGAATAATACAGATGGCACCTCTTAATATAGTTATATGTCACAGAGGAGTTAGATTGCACAACTGTAGCTTACACCCTTTATACAATCCCTTCGGTGGTGTACCAATTCACTGACAGTCATACAATTTGAGCTTTTATCTGGCTCAATATTCCCCTTTTCCTTCTCCTCTCAATCATCTTCTCAATTTCGGTAATAATAATCTCTTCCTTCTACACTCGCCTGTCCCATTTGCTCCGTTGTGTCAGTGTGCCTCTGCCCTACGAATAAAGGAGATGAGCGTCCTGAGTTTAGGAAAGTGATATCGGCGTGGTCGGTTGTCTCGGTGCTGTTTCACAGGCCTTCACTGTGACGTTCTGACACATCAAAGAGCCAGCGCTCTCCATGGCTGAGAGCTTCAGGATGGAACCTGAGATTTATTGGACACTCACATTAGATCCGCTGTCTTGCTCCTGACCTCTCCCTCTGCAGGGGGTGTGTGTGTGTGTTTTTATCAGTTATTCATGCATTGTATCTTTGTTTGAATTATGAAAAACTTCACATTTGTGTGCTACGCTTTCGTGCGAGTTGTAAACGTGGCACCATACTCCTCACGTGAGGAACTTGACAGGCAGAAAGATCGCTGTGAGATGTTCTGTCTCCTTCCCATAACCCCTGCGCAATTGACCCCTTCACCTCTGCTCTCCTCTGGCATCTCCACGCAGGCGCCAACCAATATGGAAGGTATGGGAAAACGCGAGCTGAAGAGGATGCCAAGCGTTACCTGAACGAGAAAGAGGAGCTGGAAAGTGAGAGGGATGGGATAAGAAATGCACTTGTGACCCTCCGAAAGGAAAAGAGAGAGCTGAAGGAAGAGCTGAAGACAGCCTCTGGTAAGGAGACACAAAGCAAAACAGACAAGCAGATGCTACACTCTCCTCAGTCATGACTGGGCTCAGCTCCAATAAAACTAAAACCTGTTACAGTCGTCTCAAAATGAATAGCATAGCTAGAAAATACGTCTATTCTATGTACCTTGATTATCATAAGGATGGAGAGACAAATACTGTAGGAGCACAAAGTCTTCCTAAGCAAAAGTATTATTTTGTAAGTCATATTTAGCGTATTTGTCTGCACATTAACCAGAGGGTTTGCATATTAAGTGCACATTCTGTTCCTGCTCTGAATCTGACCCTGCACTATGACCTCCGATATTAGAGAGCCATGTGAGAAGACTATTTCCCTACAGGGATAAATTAAACATCTAATTCCTTTTATTATTAAACCAAAAACATGGTTATGAAAATTCCTTCTAAATGTAATTAATTCCCTGTAGTTTGACATAGTATGCTGCCGGCAGTGGTGAAAGAGTGAAAGTAGCATACCAGATTGTAAACACAGTCCATTTCAAGTAAAAGTCTAGTAACGTAGCACCAGCAAAAGGAATCGCAAGTCAAATTACTCATTAGGTATCACATGGCAACTGCCACTGTTACATTTGTATATACTACATTATTGGATTATTTTGTTACTACTTTTGCGTAGTTTAATCTATAACAATGTAACTAGTATCTATAGATGTAGGACAGTAACAATAATTACCTCTGAAGTAGTAAAAAGTACCCAAGTACTTCAAGTACATGTTCTATGTTTTAAGAGACTTCACCATCTAAAAGAACAGGAAAATACAACATCTACCGTTCTGATCCTTGTGTGTGTGTGTGTGTGTGTGTGTGTGTGTGTGTGTGTGTGTGTGTGTGTGTGTGTGTGTGTGTGTGTGTGTGTGTGTGTGTGTGTGTGTGTGTGTGTGTGTGTGTGTGTGTGTGTGTGTGTGTGTGTGTGTGTGTGT
Organism: Perca flavescens; assembly: GCF_004354835.1. NCBI lineage: Eukaryota > Metazoa > Chordata > Actinopteri > Perciformes > Percidae > Perca > Perca flavescens. The sequence continues at coordinate 37,406,671 of NC_041340.1, read as the reverse complement.
GTGTGTGTGTGTGTGCGTGTGTGTGTGTGTGTGTGGAGCAGAGCGGAGGAAGTCCTCCCTGAACAAGCGCGTGTCCCAGCTGGAGGACGCCTGTCGAGCTAAAGAGGCGGAGAGGGTGGACCTGGAGCTCAGGCTCACTCAGGTCCAAGAAAACCTCAAGAAGAGCCTGGCAGGCGGAGCGCTGGGTGCACCCGTTGAGGCAAAGCCCCCAGTTCAGGTACATTTGTGGAAAGATGCACAAAAACATGTTTAAATGCAACCTGCCTGAATACGCGCTGTTTATTTACTTCTTTACTTTTTCTTGTTGTGTAGGCCTCTAGCAAAAAGACCCAGAATATCTACAGTGATTCTTTACCAGTAAACTGTGCCTCAGAGATGCGTCGGAGACCTCTTTCTGTTTATGCTTCTACAGGAACTGTCATGCAGAAGGCAAAGGTAACTCTCATCTCACTGTTTAGTAACTCTCACAGTCACTTCCTGTCATATGAACAGATTTCTCTCTCAGGCTTCACAGCAGCATGTGTCATCCTCTAATGGGTTCACACAGTCCCTTTGGACATTTACATTTACAATGCAGTGCCTTGTGTGAGCCTGTTTTCAGTGACTATGATCAAATAGGATTCTGTCACTACATGTTATTTAATATATATATATATCACTTTGCTCAGCTACTACTGCTTTCACAACACATTTCACAATATTTCTACCTAAATGGGTAAAGGCAATCTAGTGAATGAGTACAATATGAACTAGTTAGGTTGGAATTGATTTTATTATCACAGGGAGTGTACTGCCTTGTATGACACCGTTACTTGGTCATTGATTTACTTTGATTCACTGAGCCAGTTTGGTTCACTACTGATAAATTGTCAAAAATAATTGTCTAAAGAATTTAGTGGCTTTGGATTTTGAGAATCAGTGAACATGCATATAAAAAAATCTGTCTCTGATTAATCATTGATGTATAGCAGTTAATGCATCCATTTTGTAAAACATTGTAAGACAAAGCTATATTCATCAATACCAGAACCTCTGCTTGTCCACTGATCACAATGATCATTTCTTTGATCTTTTTCAATAATAAACCTAATTAATAACATTTCATTCACAGCCAGGAAGCATTTTGTATCTAAGAACTGTCAAAATCTCCCAATGGAAGCATTATATTCAAAAGGTTATGACTAATCTTACTTTGATGATTTTAGTGACAGTAACAGTACACTCGGCCATAACCTAAATTATTTTGCATTTGTTTTATTTTGTCTAAAAATAATTTATAAAAACTCAGTGACTTACTGTTTACAAAGCTGAAACTCATTTTTCTACCTATAAAAATATTTTTGTGAAGCCATTTCATTAAGGCTTATGTTTCACCCAGCTCTACATTTTTCTGTTTTACTGATTTTTTATTTTAGTTAAATCTTTGCTTGTTTGTATTTACATTTCTTTATTACAGTACAGTAGCATAACTAAAATTGTTTAATGTGGTGCTATTTATATTTGATTTGTTGCTTATTACTTATCACTTACTAAATCCCCTACATGTGTTCTATCTTTACAGGAATGGGAGTTAAAGAAAGCAACCTAAGAGCAGCTCTCCATGATGGAGAGGACTGGAGAAAGAACGATCATCTTTACTGAGGAAATAAACTGTAATGAAAGAAACCAGCCACTAGATGGAGGTACATCTCTCTGAATATTTACTCTTCTATCTTCCTGAAAGGACTTTTTCCCATGACGAGGAATCCAAGAACTGCTCGCTGTCTGTATCCATGTATCATCAGTTGTCTTTGGAGACACAGATTCCAATGTGGCAAACAGCAAAGAGAAGAGAGTTCATGAAACAAAGTGTAATGAAAAGCACAGTTAGTGCACAGCGTTGTAATGGTAAAGCAAAACAGGATTGTGTTCTCATCCAGTGTTGCTTATGGTGAAATGTTTAGTTGTTAGGGTGCCATGTGAGAAAAGAGATGTGTTTGGAAACTATGAGGATGGAGGTAGTTTATGCCACGATGTGCCTTTTATATAATGTCTTTTTTTATTTTGAATCTGCCTGTACAGCGTGAGACTATGGTTTTGTATCTTTTATACTTTTATACTGTTCAAGGTTCCATTTCTCATCATCCTCAAAAGACGTACCTGTCAAAGGTATTCAGTTATGTGCCATTGAGGGCTAAGTGACTTATAATTTCTTTTTAACTGTGCTTATTAGCTTCTCCTCTCAGGTTGAAGCTGTGCTGAACAGCAAAACCATCTGCTAAATAATCCTCAATCACTTGACCCTCTTTCGCACACATTCAAAAAGTCAAATACTCTTGCCAGAGTTAATTGAGTGACTAAGAAAGTGGTGCTATTGTGATTTTTCTGAGTGGGAGAATCTCCACTATATCCTATTTTAATAACTTTTCTGCTGAACCTGTGCTTGACTTTTGCACTTTACTGTTCTCCTACCTGGATAAGGGAATAATAAATGTGCGTCTTATTCTCAAACATGTCATCATTAATTATTGTTACAACACAAAACTACAATGCATTCTCAGCCATTGGTTTAATTTTTTAATTCCACATATATGCTATGAACTAAATACACAGTATATGGTCTCATACAATGTATGAAAGCCAAAACAACAAAAAAGAAACACATCTACATCAGTCTACTAATTAAGGCAATTCAATGCAACACAGTGTAGTGTGATGCAGTTCAGGCAGCCTTTTGTTTATAACTAATTGACTCATCTTCATTTGTCCTATGGAATTATCAGAGAAATATCAGATACAGGCTTTGTATTGTCACTTCTACATGTTAATATATTAGAAGCCATCCATGCATGATCAAAAATAGCTTTTAGTAAAGAGTGTGATACAAAGAAGAATTTCTGGTTCCTAACTCAACTGCTTTTGGGTCACTTTCATATATGTGATACAAAAGCTTCGGTTTAGATTGGTTTAGATCCAGGCAGTGGTAACTGGTATTGGCTCTCAAATGAGAAGGTAGAGCAGCTTCAAGGATGGTGAAATAATAAACCATGCAGCAGCTTGGAACCAGCACTCAGAGAAAGAGATAGTAAAGCCAGTAGAGGATATTGACAAAGAGAAACGCTGTGGGGAAAACGGTACGAGCGCGGCGATCGATGTTGTGCGGATTTTCCACAGTGAAGGCAGATGCTGCCCTACGTGACACGTCCTTCACTGAAGACAAGCTGCAGCCCTGTCCTGACACCTTCTCTTTAGATAAGACATTGTTCCTAGTGGCACTGTTTGCTGACCGCCCGGTGAGTTCCTCTGCAGTGGAGCCGATCTCAACAGACTGGTTTGGTTGGTTGGAGCTGACGATGGGGATGGAGCCGTTTCCATTGGATTCACTGAACTCCCTCAGAAGATCCTGACAGACAGACAGGCATGCAGACAGACAGACAATCACAATGTTTTCATTATCTTAGATGTCTTAAGTTTAGTTTCCACTTCATATTTAAATGTTCATATTTTCCTCACCCTGTATACATCCTCGATGGTCTGGTTCTGCATGTTATAGAAGTGAGCACAGGCGTACTCCACCAGTGCACCAAAGATGAAGGTGAAGCAGATTCCCAGGTAAACATCTATGGCTTTGATGAAGCAGTTGGCATTGGGCAGGGAGGTGCGGGCGCCCATCATCAGTGTGGTCATTGTGAGGACTGTTGTTACCCCTGGAGAATACATCACAGCAGGGTTGCTGGTGTTGTTTTCATAATGTAAGATAGTGGTTGAACCTCTAATGTATTGGTCATTGTAATTATTTCTGCTATTACTCTTTCATCCCATTGGTTACTGGTGTCAGTACACCATGTAAGGGTCGAATCATGTGTTGAAATGTGTTTTAAAGTGATGATGTATTAATATTTATATTCTTATGAATGCAGGACAGTTATAAACGTTATACATTGCTGAACATGGTGCGTCCTTTACAGCTGACTTCTTCATTCGATAATCAGTTGACATACGCCTGCAGGAGTTATTGAGTGGCTAAGGTGAGGGTATTCATATTTTCTGTAAGTTAAAACATGTAAACACATGTTTTTTAAATGTTTTATTAAGACAGCAATTGGATTTGTTTTCAATGTTGACAATAATCAGATTTGTGCTGCATAATACAGGATAAAGTTTAAATATATGGCATTCAAATACATTCTCTCTGCTTTATGCGTAATTGTCTGACTGTGTCTGTGAGATGGTATGTTATTGAGTCATACATAAGGTCATACAGTGAATCAATATAATGAGTAATTTTTATGATAGTAATTCAAATGAATGCACTAACATCATAATACTTTAACCTATAGTGAATTGCAGTAAGAGTTCTGGTACTGACCAATACAAACCCTAGCTGGGACAGAGGACTGGCTGATCCAGAAAGAGACCCAGGAGAGAACCACCAGCAGGATGGAGGGAACATACGTCTCCAAAATAAAGAACAGCACGTTTCTACGCAGTGCGAAATGCAACACCAGCTTGGGGTATTGTCCTGCATGAAGAGACCCAAAAAGACACAGCTTCTTAAAAAGAGACAGATTTTAAAGACGACGTATTACATTTGTGCTCTACAAGAGGTTTATATATAACGCTGTTACTGCCACAACAAAAGAATTCAACTCAGTTGTGACCATTAACATATTAAAGGACACCATACCTGTTGTGAATATGTTACATTCCATTCTGTGAAAAACTCTGAATAAAGCCTTTCTCATCTGTTTTCATTTGTATCATAAATTGTAACACTGTTTTTCCTTCCTGAAGATTTATCTGTGATACTACCTTGAACCAATCCTCAACTCCTTTGGAGCCTCCTTCTTATCTGTATACTCTCACGTGATCTAAGTGAATGGAGCAATTGTTAGAAAAAGTACATGTCCTTGTGTGTCTCATTAAAGTGTAAATTGCAGGTTAAATTTTTCATGAAGTTAAGCAATGTGTTTATTAAACATAAAGATTAGAGCCGCCCACCATTGTTTTGTATGGCTTTTTATAACAAAATGCTGAATATAATATGAAAAGTTGGTATTTTTTACAGTGGTTTTAAGCACTCCCCCTCCCTTCCACTAGGCGGGGTGTGACGTCATAAGAGGGACTCCAAGACTAGAGTTACCGTTAGCTAGTCTAATGTCTAGTAGGCTAGCAGTTATATTGGAGACCTAGCTAAAATGGTAAACTATTGTGTTTGTGCGGGATGTCCGAGTACATCAGAAACAGGGCAGAGGGTCCACCAAGACAAACAGCTGATTGGTGCCTGGGGGAGATTAGTGGCTACAAAGTGGGCTGATTTTACTGCTGCCTCTGGGACCCCCTCTCTCCTCTGCTGCTGCGCTGTGGCTCTGTGTGTGTGTGTGTGTGTGTGTGTGTGTGTGTGTGTGTGTGTGTGTGTGTGTGTGTGTGTGTGTGTGTGTGAAAGACGGTTGGCCAGCGAGGTTGTCAGGTGCTTGTTGAGTTTATCTCCGAAAAGACAGTTGACCGAGCGAGACTGTCCGAGCGACGAGCCAGCGGCCGGGGCAGGCGCTGCTGGTTGTCGGGTTACTTTATGGAGCTTCTCAACTCTGAAAACTTTTAAGCAAATTGTCAATTCAGCAACCGTTTTAGGAAGACTGCCTATATTTGAAATCTAAACAGTTAATTTCTATGAACCTAAAACGTTCTCAGAAGTGAATTTAGTGATGAATAAGATGTCGAAAATGGATAAAATTGTCCCGTTGTTGGCCTGTCTATGTCCCGCTATGGGTTGCTACTCCCTCTTATGACATCATCACCCAGTTACTGTAAAAAACATGCTACCTTTGAAGAAACCCCAATAAATGTTATTTTAACGCATTTTAAGACAGAAATGTTTAAATACATACATATTGAGCACTTTATTTACATATGAATTGGTTGTGGTGGTTAACCTGCACTTTACACTTTAAACCTTTAAAACACATGCTGAACCCTGCTTCGTGTCACTATGTTCCCCGAGCTCGCCACTGATCTCAGAATCAAGTCACAGATGTAAGGCCAGTAGATAACAGGATACCAAACACAAAACTATCTCGATCGGATTGTTCCCTAACAATACCAGAGGACTGGTTTAAAGCAAAATGATTTCAATCACAAAAACAAACTACTGCCAAACGGAACAAAAGAAGGGAAAAAGCCTGGACCAACCTAAAAAACTTTCAAAATAGTGTATAATATAATAGTGCGCGTAGCAAAAGCCAATTGTAAGGGGGATTGTGGGAGTTGAAGTGTCCTACCTGTCTCATACACAGCCTCTGACACTGATGTATAGTAGCTCTCTACGCTGTACTGAGCCAGCCGCAGGATGTCAAGACCCTTGACTGAATCATTCCCTCTGGTCCAGTAGAACACCACATCCTGCAGGTTGTAGCCCCCTGACCACATACACACACACACACACACACACACACATACATACATACACAGAGACAGACAGACACAAGGTTTGATGAATCTGACCTGCTGGGGATAGCATCGTCTCTTCAGTTCGATACTCACGACATTGATGATGATGATGATGATGATGATGATGATGATGCTGATGCTGATGGTGATATGATGAGTATGTGACGTATGGTGATGTATGTCCATCTACACACTTGATGGAGGGTTGATGGAGTTCCCAGGTACTCACAGCTCTCCAGCTGCAGGGTGCACACCTGTCTGTCCATGGGGTACTTGGTCAGGTCCATGTTGCAGGCAATTGTAGCCGTGATGCTGTTGTGTATTCATAGCAAGATCATTAGAAACCTGTGACACGGTTTATCCTTTGATGTACGACCAGGCAGTAATGAACTAGTGAACACAAAGAACTCTCCCGACAACAACAGTCAAAAGAACAAAGACTCATATCTGATGTGTCAGACATTTCTGTATCCAATGCATTCATTATGTATAAGCAGTGTTGGGGAGTAACGGAATACATGTAACGGCGTTACGTATTCAGAATACAAATTATGAGTAACTGTATTCCGTTACAGTTACAATTTAAATAGTTGGTATTTAGAATACAGTTACATTGTTAAAATCAGTGGATTACATGACGATACTTCTCTGTTTCACGAGTTTATTCACTCTGAATAAATTAAGGCAACTTAATGCATTTTCCAGAAGCCCCGATATGAAATAGAAAAAAATAGCTATTTGCGTGATCAGTCACAATGGAGTCGGAACGGGCACACTATCTTGGAAATTCAAACAGCATTTCACATGAAAGAAGGAAGAGGGAGAATGAAATACAGCTAACTGGGCCGTGCAGCCTCTGCTTGCCAGCAACCAGCCTCCTTTCAGCTCCACATTACTCCACCTCCGACCTGAAGAAGCATCTTAAAGTAAGTTCTTTCTTTAATTAGCCGAGGGTAGTCGTCTGCTGTAGTTTTACTGCTCACCTTGCTATTTTAACATTGACGTGGGACTTTACATTCTCCTATACGTATACGTGCTGATGTACTAGCTCCAGAGCCGTTTAAAGACTGACAGCACCGTTTGACATGCTAACTAACGTTAGCTAAAATTAGCTCGTGGTAGCTTAGACCGCGGTTAGATTTTTGTAGTATGCAGTTCGGGACTACCAATACAATAATCTATCTGCTTGTTCAGGTACACATTGAGCCAGTTGGAATAAAAAGAACACACCATTATAGGCCTGTTTAGTAAGCTGGATGGGATGGTCACATTCCTACACTCATAAAACGCAATTCAATGTGGAAGTAATCCTGAAGTAATCCAAGTATTCAGAATACATTACTCAGATTGAGTAACGTAACGGAATACGTTACAAATTACATTTGTGGGCATGTATTGTGTATTCTGTAACGAAATACGTTTTGAAAGTATCCTTCCCAACACTGTGTATAAGACTCCATTGACAGTGATAAACCAAAATGTGACTCTACTCAAGAAGAATAAGGAACCCATTGCACCCTACTGCCCTTTCTGTCCTAATTAAAGCTGTCTAGTCATAACAATGCTGTTTTGTATCAGGGTGACATATTTTGACTGTGGCCATCTGCCAATCTGCTAATCTTCTTTAACACAATCTGAACAGTTTGAAGGGCACAGTAAAACACACAAATTCCGTGGCATTCCCTTAATGTATGACTAAGTGATGATGCATAAGTGTTTTTATTTTTTTATTTAGTAGAACCCAAGGCCAATTTGCGGTTGATTAACACAACAGTCATGAAAACAGCATGAAATGGGTGAGTGTAAATGAGTACATTTCCCTTGCTTTCCTTTCTGTTTTCATCTTCTTGCATTTTTCAGTGAGTGTAACCCTTTTATTTGCTCGTCTTCCAGATCAATTTCCTCATACGAGCTCAGCAGAATCTGCAAAAGTACCAAATGTCAGTAAATGTTAAATCGATAAACATAAACCTGTACCGTAGGGCGTAGAGAACAGTTCCGTTGCTGAATATACGTATGAGGCGGTTTTCCACTGTGACGTCATGCAGGAAGGAGCGCTTGGAGTCAGGGATGAAGGTGTCAGGGATCCAGAGCAGGGACACGAGGCGTCCATCCACGCTGACGCTCTCATTTCCCGGGAACACCAGCCTGGAGTCTCGCCAGCGCTGACGAAGGAAGATGGTTGCAGTGTAGTCCTAAAAAGGTTTTGTAAAGAAGACTTTTATTCTCATTCATTCACCCACTCGCACAAAAACAAAGTAGGACGAGTGTAGGCTACCATGTTGATTTCAGAGATGGCATCAATGCTGGCGATGTCAAGGCTCATCCCGATTTCCACAGGGCCCTCTAGCACGAGCAAGACAGAGACACAGGGAGATTTGGAAACAAGTCTGTTTTCAAATGAAATGAAACAAACACTTATCAAGCTCATTCCTACCATTGAAATTAGGTCTGAGGTAGCGGTTGTATCCTTTCATCAACTTCTGAATCGTCGGCTGAAGCTGAGAGTCGTTCCATTCTCCCCAGCTGTTGCTAGAATACATACAACCGCTGACGTCAATAAAGATATAAGGGGAAATGGATCATAAAAGTTGGAGCAGAAGATACATAAATATCAACGTCAGCATGTGTTCTGAAACCTGTACGTTAGTTTTCGACCGCAGGTCTCTCACCCATGTGTGCAGCTCAGGCAGAGCGTCAGGAGCAGCAGCAGCAGTACAGACATCGTGGATCAGCGCCTGTGCTGACAAACAAAAACGCATAAACCCACAAATCTGTCTCCTGCACAATTTACATTATATGGGGTAGCATTGTTTCACCATAGGGTGGCAGCACCTAACCAAATGTGACCCCAAACCTCAGGGGAAATTTGCAGCCTAGCAGCCATTCTCACCCTCTGGTGTTATAAAACTGTCTCCCTGCCCTCATACTTGTAACAATGTGGGGGCAGCGTATATATCAATCTCTGCCTCCCTGCCCCATAAATATATCAGTGACTGCTTAAGAATACAGAAAGAGATAACGAAGCCGTGAGTGCACCTACCTACCTATTTACATGGTCTGTCACCTGCTGATTTATGTGGTTTATTCCCAAAGCCCCCCTGATAATTAATCCTGTCTCTAACTCATCAAGGATTCCCCTTTATTGTCTCTTTTATTATAGTTACTCACTCATCTTCTCTTGCATATAGTTAGGCTAATAGATTCTTAGTCCTCCTTATGTGTTACTTTCATCCAAATAATCAAAATCTATCATTCATTTGTTTGTGTTTCCAGGTATTCCCATCACATTGAAAAGCTCCCAGGACCTCAGCAAAGCATTTCCATTAAATTCCAATGTATTATTTACACAGCTCTGCCAATGTGATTAATGACGCATATGAACACTATTTATTTCCTCTTTCTAATGGCCATAATGAAAGTTAAAGAGCCATAGAATGTCATTCGGTTGTTTTTCTACACATGCCAGTTGATGATTCATCCACGCAACGATATGTTTCATGAGTTATCTTATTTACCGCCTTGCAGCTTCGGCTAAAGTCTCAGCTGATTATTTGTGCTGGTTTATGCATGCTCTCTTCCTTCTCTCATTCTTCTTTCACACTCCTTATCAGCTCTTTTCCTTCAGCCATGTTTCAGCTAATAGATTTATAATATATCTCTTTATTTCTTTTCTTTACATTTGCTCAGTCTGTGCATGCACATGCCAAAGAAATATGTATTTATACATCCCATCTTGTTAAAAAAAATATGTTTCCACACAATGTTCTCATTCTCAGGTTTGGTCTCATCACGGCTCTCTCTTTCTCCTACCTGTTTCAGTCTTCTGGTTTCCTGTTTCCACCTCTGGTCACTCCTCTTCTCTTTCCACTCTTCCTTTTGTTTCCTTCCCCACTCTTCTGTCTCCCTTTGTCCCAGATGTTGTGAGTGGCTGAGATTTCTGTCCTTCTTTTGTTATTAATGATAATATCGCAGTGCTTCTTCCACCTAAAGATAGACAACAGTTGCTTCTATCATTTGGTCCTGGTGTGGGGGCTACTGTTGCTTGTTTTCTTGTTTGTGCATCTCCTTCCTACTCTCTACACAGCTGGATTCATCTCTCCACTGAGCCTCTGTGCACCCCCTCCCTCTATCTCTCTCTCTCTCTCTCTCTCTCTCCTTAGTTTATGCCACTCACCCTCTCATTCGCACTCCATCTCTCCCCTATTTTTTACTGCCCCCTACCTCCACACACACACACACACACACACACACACACACATACTGTATGCACACACATAAACATCCAGTTTGATCTACCATATCACTTCTTTTCTTTTCCCTCATTCGCCTCCTCCCACACATTCTTATTCTTTTGGCCCTTAATCTCTATCTACCTCCCCACCCTCCAATTTACTCTGACACTGCACCTCCTTCTGGGCTTCAAAGCTCTGTCTCCTTCCCTCATGCCCTCTCCCTCCTCAACTCCAACTCCGTTCCCTTACATCAGTATCATCATTTGAATTAGTTTCCTCTCAGCTCTGTTTCCTATCTCTCGCCACTTCCATAAAATAGCCATGTGGCCCCCATATGAGATAAAAAACAACAAGTAAGACTACTTTTCTCTATTTGGCTCTCAAAAAACCTTATTGAAAATGGCATCCATGGGGTGTCTCCCCTCCTGCAGATTACTCCTCTAGCCCTGAGAGCTGCTGATGTCCACATTTGGGTCATTGAAAATGTATTGAACCTCTTAATATTGCGTGGTGGTGACGGTGATGACTTATCCACACACAACAGTCAACCGCAGCCCATAGACCAAAGCACTTTTTGTGCTAAACGGTCGATCTTTCGGCTCCAGCACCTTTGACATTTTGTCATTAATCTGGTATATGCTCATAATTTTTTCAAGATTCTACTCTAACAGCCTGACCCCGATGGCCCACTGCTGGGAGTTCCAGCATGTGTAAGAAAGCCTTGAGGGTTTACAGACTAATAACGCCTTATGAGATTTCAGCACAGGCTATCAACCTGCTGCAGTCTATTGTGTTCCCCAGCCTGTGTTCCCCAGTACTGACTACTGATGATAACTGCTTGCTAGCAAACTCTTTCTAAATTAAGTGCATCAGTAACTGTAGTTATAAAGCTCTCCTATTTTTTATTTCATGCTCTGGTGGCTGTATTCGTGGACAAACAGTCTTTTTACATTTCATGTTAATGGTGAGGAGCGCTGTGGAATGAACATAAGATAATCTGATTTGCATCCACCATGTGAATCAGTGTGCACATAGAGTCAGAGTCCCTGACAGTGAAAGAGACAAATTGAGACGTTTGTGAAGCACCTGAGGGGGAGGATGTCAATGTTTGATCCGTGTGTTAGGGGGCTAATGTATAATTATAGCCAGACAAGCGATGTCGGAGGGGCAGACAACTCAGTGTTAGTCAGCATCCACCTGGCTGCCTCTGCCTACCTGCCTGCATGGTAACATCTGCCTGGGATTCAGTATGTTTTCCTTTTTAATTCTCTCACCGCTTAAATGCCCTTGTTTATCCATAGCTGTCCACCTGTCCATTTCTCTAACCCCTTCATTAGCTAGCTCAAATTGAATTATTTCCTGAATCCAAACATAATTACTTTGAAGCTAGTAATAACTAACAACTTTCAAGGAACTTTACACATAATTTCTCATTTGTAGAGGATGCAGATTTCTGCATTTAATGCTGGGCTTGCATTAGGTGTGTGTTTATGTATGTGCTACACTGCAGGGCATAGCCTTGCTGATTAAGGTCCATAAATCAGTATCTGGTCACTTTTAACCACTTAGTTCATTTTTCATTTGAAATGCAATCAGTTATCCTTGGCGAACAAATACACACAGCAAGTGTCCTTCCTAGTTGTGTGTCACTCATCTCTACTATTGCTCCTTCAATAGCCCTCCATCCATCATCCATCCATTTTACTCAAAAAATCATGGACACATCCTCCCCCATCATCTTCTGTCCAGCCAGCCAAGAACACTTAATGCTGCACTTTGGTTTCTTTCCAATCAATCCCCTGTTGCATAACCTACTTTCTCTAAATATCTTTGCCTCTCTGTATTCAACTTCATTTCCATTTCTCCATCTGTGGGTCTCCCTGTCTCTCTATCAGAATAAATAAGCATTATGATGCACCAAGTAATGTTCATGTCCACAGCGGCACCAGGAAAAGGAAACGTCATGGCCCACGCTTTGGCCCAGTGGCTTGCTGTCATGTGGCAAATGGAAATGTCACAGAACTGCTCATGAGACGGACAGTGATAAATCTCTCCTGAGTGACTGTGACGGCTGCCATGTCCATGTATGAATTCAAGTGACGTAGACTCTGGGCCCTGTTTGCTCGCCTCGGCTCTGAGCCAGCTGTCATGTCTCCCCATGTGTCCACTGGAAGTGGATAAAGTGTTTTCTGTTGTCATTCTTCAGTGGACGGGAAATTATAATTTAACATTCCTCTCAACTCTCTGTTTCCCAGAAGGTCTGCCCACTCCGGCTCTGTTGTCTTGTGTCCCAGGCCTTATCTGAGGCAGAGCTTAACGCAGTTCTTCTTTTGAGACACTCTTATTCTTTCTCAGTCTGTATATATATATATATATATATATATATATATTATATTTATTGCACTTGTTGATCCCTTGTTGATTTCACTGTCGGGGTAGAAGTTCCTCTCAGGCACAGACATCTCATAAAGACTGTCGCGTTATTGGCCCCTATATTTCAATATTCACCCTTTCATCTCTTTGCAGTCACAGTTTTGGTTTAGTCTTGTTATCCTTTCCCTGTGTATGATCACAAGTGTGACATTAGCTGTATGGTCCCTCAAGAACAGTTTAGTCACAAAAGTATAATTAAAATGCTTTGAAGCCAATGTTTATAGAGCATGGCACAATATTCTGTTTGGGACTGGGAGCACAAACCAAACTACCCTACTGTACACTGCATTTGGAGCATCAGTGAAAAACCTCATTAAAAGCACACACAAAAATCAGACTTAAGCATAAATAAAGTCCAGACTTACCACCTATCGAGGATTTGACAAAGCATATTGTAGGTTAAGGTGTCTGTTGAGTATGTTTATCCTTTTTGCCCCCACCCAAAAATAAATAAATTAATGAAAAGGGCACATGATGTTTTGTCTTGTATGCCGTGTGCAAAATTAATTATGTACTGTATTATTAATAGCGCAGGACACACACTGAAGAGTGACGTAGTCATTTAAATCGAGCCAAAGTTATAAAGATGAGCAAAAAAGAAAATTATTTGGTTTTTTTTTTACAGTCAGAGCCCCACTACAATCGTTTTTTGATTTCTTAGAAAAGCAGCTGCTTTATCACTCGCCTATGAAAATTTGTAACCCATCCCAGATAAGAATAGATGCTTACTTACTGCCTGGTTGTTAAGATCTTATTTTCTGTCTTTAGCCAGCTGCCACTTGAAATGGCGGGGAGGTTATTCAAGCTTTAAACCAATGATGTGAGATAATTATCTTCAGGAAAGGCAAACTAACACTGTGACTCCATGTAAAGTCAGACATCCAGTAAGACCTAGACCAGGCACGGCGTAATGGGCAAGTGGGTAAGTGGGTGGGCCTAGGCCCACCCACTTTTCAACAGGCCCACCCAAAACATTTCCTCAAAAAACATTAATTAATTAATATATTCTAATTTGGTGAAGAATTATTAAAAATCGGCAAATAATCTCATAATTTGTGCTAAAATTGACTAAATGTTTAGTTTTCGAAAACAATTTAAAAAAACTGGTCATGTCTATTTTTATGTTTCTGCGCAAGTTCAGCAGACAGTGAGGTTCGGATCGGATGTAGCTTGTCGGTATGCTAGGCTAGCTCCCAGTGATCTGAGAGTGTGAAAATCATTTCCAGTAAAGGACAAGGTTGCAACAGTCGTTGTTTAGGTACCTTAAACGTGCATGAACGTTTCTCAGAGTCATCGCTGCAACCAGGAGATGAAGGAGAGCTGAGATCCTCAACGCCGAGCACATCTTTGTCTCGGCCACCGCAGGATGCTAACGCGTTAGCGCGACCAGCGCCGGTGCTAGTGCCTTTGCCTCTGCCTCGCGAGTGGATGATATAGCCCCTATGGATATAACCCTGTGGATGTGGATCGGTCTTCCGTGGATGAGCCCGCAACTCAACCAGTGCTAAAGTATCCGGTCACTTCTTCTGCTTTAGGGAGTTTAATTGTGTAGGACCGCCAGAGGATAACACTAAGGTATGTGGCTACTCTGCCTGTATTATATTATGTCGTTATATGAGATCTATGGATTAAAATAATCAATTAATAACCCGCTACAGAAGCTGCAGGCGCAGTTCTATTTCTATAACAGCTTGTTACTGTTGTCAAGTTGTTTTTCCCTCATGGTTTTCTCTTGTTATGGCCAATAATGCTTTAGGGCTATTAATGCGATTTATTTATTTTTGTTAAACATGTTTTTAACATGAATCATCACACTAAAGTAAGGAAATAACGTGAGTCTTGTTTTACATGACAGATGACGTTGTCAATGAACACGTTCTGTGGCCGAGTATTGATTGAAACTGTCGGGCAGTGTTGTTGATCTGTATATTGTTGAAAACTTAAAACAATTGAAAAGAATTGTGAAATATTCGGCCTCATGTTATACGAGCAGAACTAACGTTTTTAATTTAAGACCCACCCACAATTGGTCTGGCCCATCCAAAACTGGAATCCTGGCGCCGTGCCTGACCTAGACACTTTGATCAGAAATATAGCTGGTAGCGCTAAGGAAATTTGCATGATTTTAACAGACTGTAATCTTAGTCTCCACATAATAACACTCAATTACCCATCTACCTCCAATGCTATCTTTATCAAACTACCATTGATCCCTTTAACCTCAGGGATAAACTCACACACTCTGTAATAGGCAAATTTTGTGTTGATACAATAATAATATGGATTTTACCCTGTATTACACTAATACTGCATTCATGGTGGCCAAGTGCAGGTTCAGGAGAAGAAAAACAGCACGAGCCGTACTCTCCTGGCCATGTAGCGCCTGCTCTGCGCTCAGGTCAACTCAGGCTCGCTGGTATCAGAGCTGTCAGCAGCAGAGAAGACTGAAAGCTCCTCTCTATGGACAGGATATACAAAGCCAGTGCTATAGGACTTCTCTATTCCCCTAAGCTATCAGAATAGCTAACCACTTGCATCTAGGGTGTTTCAGCGCCAATTAGAGTTTGCAATCTTTTACTTAATCAATAAATCTCAGTGCCATGGGATAATGACAGAACATGACAAGAATTTCAAAGTAGGGTTTTATGTTTGCAGATGCTTTGAAACGCAAATGTGAGCGTTGAGCTACAAGGCACCAGTGGGACGCGTTAACTGCAGGTGGATGTAGTGTGGAGAAATAGGTGGAAGCTGAGATTGTGTGTGAATATACTCCAAGGACGGCAACGCCAAGGCGGGAAAGCTTCCTAAATAGAGACTGGCGCTTCAGGAAAAAACATTTCCATCGTTATTAGCCATGCTGAGTAGTCTAGGTCATTGACTGTCTCTGCCTCTATTTTTTGTTCCTGTTTCCACTCTTTGTTGTCATTGTTGTGGTCCGATAACGAGCCTCTTTTCCTTCCTTTTCTCTTTTTTCCAACATTGCTATGTAAGCCGATGAGAAAACTCTCGTAAAAGGATAATGGATTAGTTTGACTATTGACATTTTGAGAAATACGCTTATTCACTTCCTTGCCGTGAGTTAGAAAACAAGATTAACACCACTCTTATTTCTGTATGACAAATATGAAGCTATTGCTAGCAGCTGGTTAGCTTAGCATAAAGACTGAAAACAGCTAGCCTGTCTCTGTCCAAAAGATAATATAAATGATCTGCCAACACCTCTTACACTCACATTTTATATTTAACACTATATATCTAGTTGGTTTAATCTGTACAAATCAGAAGTGCAAAAACAACACTGTCAATTTACAGGGGGGAAACAACCCTGTAAAATGACGAGGTGTCGTTTTTTACACCTTGTTTCTTTGTACGGAATAAACAAATGAGATATTCAGGGCTTTAGATTCACTTTTTTAATCACCAGCCAATCAGATCTAGCCAATTTTTTTTTTCAATGGAAAATAAACCGCTGAATACATTTCAGCATCCTTGTTTCTTTAAAAATATCTGTTTGGGTTGATGGTTGGTAGATCAAATAAACATTTACTTTACTCTTTTCCTAACTTATTTTACTACGTCATTTCAGCTCCTCTGGTGGGTTTTGGTCCGTTCCATTCCTTTCCAAGCCAGACACACACCAAACCGCCCAAATGTCTTGCCGGAAAACAGAGCCATCTGTAAAGACTGAGCAGCCGGCCGATTAAAAACCGACGCTTCGCTTCATTCATCAGCGGCCAAATTGGCTCGTAACTTTACAATGTTATACCAGCCAAAGTTAATTTTTTACCGGCATTTACTGAACATATTAATTTGTGAGCTTTAGAAATGCTGGCAGCTTGTTATCTTCGGACAGAGCCAGGCTAGCTGTTGCCCTGCTTCCAGTCTTCCCAGCGCTATAAGCTAACGCACAGCTAGCAGTAGCTTCATATTTATATTGACCTCTTTTTTAAACCTTCCTTTCTCTTTACCATCGCTCACTGTCTGTCTCTTCTCTCCTCAGTTGTCTACCTCTATCTGTTATCAGCAGGCAGTCCTCCTTTTGACAGTCACGTTCAGTGTTTTGTCAGAGTGCTCCGGCCTGTTTTTATCGAGTCACTGAAGTGTGACTCCATAATCTCGACCGGGGAAAAGGACATGTCAAGGTTGGAAACACACTCAGAGATCTGTGGTGCTGATGGGGTTTATTCCAGCTTATTGTACACTGTGCACCTTTTAGGTTAATTACAGTATGACTAATTTTCTCTCCATTGATTTTCTTTCCTTCAGACCTGCATCTCTGTATTCATAGCTCTAGTATTGACCACCCAAATATGTAATTCCGTGTTTGTAGTTAGTTTATCATGCCACTTCTTACCTTTTGTCAAATCAGTCCACTGACCCGTAGTCTCCTTCCAGAATACCCCCTCTCCCCGGAGCAAGTCCTGTCCCTTTTGCCTTGCTTAAAATTCCGATGAGTGGAGTGTCAGGAGTGGTTATCGTCTGGGTGGCATCTCATTTCATTTCACGGGACAGGTGAGCAGGGAATTTCTTCCCTTGTCACCTTTATCCTGCCAGCTGTGATGGGAAGAAGAAAACAATGCCGATCAGGGTCCCCATAGTGTGTGTATTTGTGTTGTGTATGTGTGAAGTCTACTTTTGTGATTCTTTGTCTTTTTTTAAATTCTTGTAAACTAGCTAACTCTGCTGTTTTGTTAATTGGTTCATATATTAACCATATGGTTTATATATTTTTTATTGTTAATTTGTAATAGATCTCCTTTACTTTTTGAGATCAACACACCAAACATCAAACATACATCTCACTACATGAACACATCCCCCCCTCCACACACACACACTCGTCATCAGCATTTAGAAAAAAATTATTAAACAACAACCATAATATTCACAACAATACAACAAAACAATAACAAAATAGACAATTGTAAACCAAACAAACTATTATGTACATGTGATAAAATAATAAGCACATATTATAAATAGCGTATGAATCTCCACAGCACCTGGCTTCTTAGGAGCCCTTCACAAAGCTTGAGTACTTACCCATTTTCTAGTGTAGACATTCAAGCGTTTATGTAATCTTTTTTCACCACCGCCACTCTAGCCATCTCGAAAGCTCACTTCTGGGTCGAAGGAATCACTTCATTCCTTCATTCTCTTAGAAGAATCTGTCTTGATATCTGGGTCGTTGGTTCAAGTCCCCGTGCAGCCCAAGTACAGAGTGTGAACTGGTAGCTGGAGAGGTGCCAGTTCACCTCCTGGGCACTGCCGGAGTAATCAATGCGGGATCAATGAAGTATCACTTAATCTTAATCTTATCATTAAACTAGTTTGGACCCAGCTTCTTACGTGCTTATCTATCCCATTTAGGATTGACCCATTTCCTAGAACAAAAACTCTCGGGCTGAGTGGAATCTGAGTCCCTGCATTCAGACATACAGTAGGTTATCATTTATCACGGGCCTCGTGAAAGATCTCCTTTACTAAAACTTTCATTCATCTTTGCAGTAAAAATCTTAATTTTCTAAGTCATTACAGGTCAGTTGTAACTTATATTACAGATGTGTATCCCCTTGTAAGTGTTGTTAAATATGTGCTGTGTTTATGACGCATAATTAATGGAAAATTCATACTAAATGTATAGTTTATATTCATAGTCTCATACAGCAAATAAATAGGAAATGTGTTTAATGTAAAGGTTAAAATGAATGTAATGTAATAGTTAGATTTTAGTCCATTGTGTTTTTGTTTATCTCGGAACTAAAGTTCTCTCTTGTGGTTTCCACTTCTGCGGAATTTGTTGATGGACCAAAGGAGACCTAACGTGTGCACATGTTACGGCGCTCTGCTAATTAAGTTGGAGCTTCACTGTTGTCGGAGGTCAAAGCCAACTGTGAAGGATTTCCAAAGGATTTAAGAACCTCTTTTCAGGACAAGCAGCCAACGAGGTATTTTATCTTACATGTGAAACTTTGTTTATATTCACGGCAAGCGGAATTTGTACTTTATTTTCTTCGGTTAATGTATAATTAATTTGACGTGCTTACTGTGTTCATTCATGTAGTTCTCACGGCGTGACGTGGATGCATTAAGGACAGAAGAGCAAAGCATTAAACGCCCGTTTCAAAGAACCAACCTGTGTCTGTGTTGTCGTGAAGAGAACTACACCCCTTTTTCATTCACTGACTTACATTTTAGTTAAATGGAATAGTTTGACATTTTGGCAAATATGTTTATTTGCTTTCTTGCCAAAAGTAAGATAAGATAAGATCGATATACTACTCTCATATGTCCATTGAATATAGGCTGTAGCCAGCAGCTGGTTAGCTTAGCATAGAGACTGAAGACAGGGGGAAACAGCTAGCCTTGTTTAATCACAAACATGGCTGATGATGCACTCTTCTCTGTTTGTAGGGCAAAACCCGGTTCTGTGACCTCGGACTCACTTCATTTGAATTTCAATCCAGTCACTCACACAATACCGCCGTTGGTGCTGATAATAGCTTGATGTAAAATCATAAGTTGTACCTCCAACTGACAGTTAATGATAATTTCTGGGTTGCTGCATGTGACACTCAATCAAATCATTTTTTTTAATATACAGCAGAGACAGAAAATGTCTTCGACAACAGCTGCATCTTATCAGCTTTAAACATAATTCAAGCGATGAAAGGGAGTTGAAAGCAACTCAAAGTTGGTTTCTCAGAACTGCTGGCAAGCACAGGTTGACCAGCAGCGCTGGTTAATGATTCATTACCAAAGAATTGTGTGTCAGTTTAAAGAAAAAACTTTTTTCTGTCTAAACTGTGCAAAACATTTTCAAACGCATCCTTTTCTGGAGATTATTTGAGAAAAGCATTGTTTTTGAATTGTGGGCCAAAACTGAAAAAAAGAAAAGTGTATGGATGTAATGGATCGACATGCAGAAGAACATGGTGTGTGTGTGTGTGTGTGTGTGTGTGTGTGTGTGTGTGTGTGTGTGTGTGTGTGTGTGTGTGTGTGTGTGTGCGCGTGTGCGTGTGCGCGCATGATGGGACAGTGTCCTAATACTGTACTGATGTGAGCTGTCAAAGAAAGGATTTATTCCTGCAGCAATTGAAGGACCCAACTCATGCATGGTCCAGTAGAGACCTTTACACACGCACACGCACACACACACACACGCACATTCTCACATACTGGTCCTCCTTTTGCCACAGGGATAAAGACACACCAATTAGTATGCACCAGTTCATTTACTCAGGACATGGAGAAAAGCCCATTGGGGAGATGAAGGTTCAAAAGGGCAAACATTACAGTTGCACTGCAGTAAGAATAAATAGCCACACAGTTGTTTCTTGAATGTGTAATGACTTTTGAGGATATTTAAGCCACATAGCCAATTACTGGGTAACTGGCATTAAAACACAGTGTTTTGTGTTGTGGCCACAACGGAGATGAATGGGTGCAGATGCAAAAACACGAACAAATTAATTTCCCCTTGCTGGTTCTTCCACATCAATGTGCTAAATATGTAAATTAATGTGGGTGATGCATCCCCGCTATGTGAACAATATGCTTGCTTTTCAGTAATCAACACAGGCAAGCTTTCTCACTACTGTAACAGCTATACAATTTCAGTTTATTGTCACAAGGTTTTGCCATTAGGAAACACAATGTTCTCTCTGCAAATGAGAAACATGTACACTGTTTTATTCTAATAGTTTCATACAGTGTCTTAGACTTGTGTCACACTGTACATGGTTTGGGGAAGATGGGTAAAGATGTGCAGCCACTTTCTATGCTTTCTATGCAGATTTGTGTTAAGCTTGGTAAATACAAATTGTGGATGTCATTGTGTCATTGTGCATCTACTTGGGTGGGCACTGGACTTGCGTCTTGGGAAAATATATTCTGTTTAAATGATTGTCACATGGAAAGTGAATTCTTTTATTCCTGCTCGGGGAGCTTCTTGTGTTCCTTGGTGTTTTCTGAGCGTGGTCACACTTCAGTGGTTGTTTCAATACAAATTCTCTTCTATTAGTATTTGTCCTTTTTTTCTATTGCCCCCCCCATAACCCTTTCCTTCCCTGAAGCACCTTACCAGACACTCGTGAATAATTCACCTTCCTCGGCCCACATACCTGTAGATTGTATGCCCTAAACTCTGTGCTTTCATTTTATGTTTGCAGAACCACAGGTTCACAGATTGAGTTTGAAGTGAACAAGTGCCCTGTGCATTGCCATGCCTTCCACCTAACGCAATAAAGTGCAGTGAACTGGAGGTCCTGTCAAATGCATTCTGACTGATGTACCGAAGCCAATGTCCTTACCAAGAATCTGACCAAGAATCAGCTAATACAGATCATTAAACTTCCTCCAGTTTACTTATCATGTGAGTGAGTTAGATAGATAGATAGATAGATAGATAGATAGATAGATAGATACTTTATTGATCCCCACGGGGAAATTCAAGAAAGGGGAAATTCAAGAGTTACAAAGCATCAAAGACTTATTTACTTAAATTATTTGATTAAAAGGCACTAAATAGCTTTAGGGAAATCCTTATCAGTGCCTATAACCAGTGGAGTCAGACCCTTGTTTTTGTCAATGAAGTCACAGCAGTGCTTCACAACACACAGCTTATGGGGGTTTGGGAGACGGGCTTGTCTGATGTTTTCAAGCATGCAGAACCAACAGTTTTATCAAAATGTTAACTGTAATTCATCAAGTGGGTGTGATGTTGAATCCAGGTGACCTCCAGGCACCGACAATAACACAATACCTTCAGACTGAAAACTTTATATTATGATGTCCTCTATGAAAAAAAAAGTAGAAGCTTAGACGACTTCTGGCATATTTAGTCATTCTCAATGTGCAGCCACAAAACAAAAACACATTTTCTCTCCCTCTTTTCTAAAATATAAGACAACATGAAGCCTCCAGGTGAAAAGATTTTGCAGAGATTGTGTGGACACTTACATTTGCTGCAAATAACTTCTCTGTTTGTTTACAACATAATAGTGTGTCAGTAGTTTCAAAAAGACCTACTGTACGGTTAGTCCTTTGATTTCTTATTGTGTGGCCTGATACTGCAGCCACACATGGATTAAACTTTAATAAATCTGTTAACGTTTTTTGCAAATCATCAGATAACCATGTATGTTTAGCTGTATCACATTCTTTACTGAATAATTTCCACTGTGTTTTGATGCTTGTACAAATAGAGGAGGAGGAGAAGGAGGAGGAGGAAGCAGAGAGCTGTCACTCAGACATTTTTATGAGCACTACAATCATTGTTCATAACCTAAAAACTAAAATAAACATATAAAAGAAACTACAGTTTTCTCTCAGAATACTAAAAACAGTGAGGTTTGGGTTACAGTCCAAACACCACAGCTTTTGCATCATCACCCTGCAGAGATGTGACATTTTCAAGAAAAACTACTTTCTTTCAGGTCTGTACCAAATTAGCTACTATTATAATAAGCATGAGCATGGCCCTTCTTATGCTGACATCTGCTAGAGGCAAAATTGCGGGTGCAGATTTCATATCTGAAGGTTAATGGCCACATTTTTCAGACTGGGAACTTAGTTGTTTATTTTTCTTTCATTCTTTGATGAGTTTTTCTGCTGAACAATTTATCTTCTAAATGGACACAGTTTGGAACACTCTTACGCTGTCTGGTCCGGTTTCAGAGCTGGTTTAACTAGTAAACAGATACAATCCTCTCCTTGCATGCTAAAATACAGCCTACATATTTGAGATCCTTCAAGACATTTTTGTTCATTTATTTGCAAACAAGCAATTGTTGTAAATGCTTTACTTAAAACTTGATTGCTTTCTGGTGTAATTGTTTTTTGAATATCAGATTTTTAGTTTTCTATTTTGTTCTTAATTACTATTCATACATTTTGTAATGATTATTTTGGTGAGGTCTAGGCGGGGGTGTGGGGTGGGGGAGGTTAGTATGTGAGTGAATGTGTATGTTGTACTGTAATGTCTTGTCCTTTGTACTGTCCAGTCCTATCGAGGACCCTCTCGAAAATGAGAGGATACATCTCAAGAGGTATTCCTCGTTAAATAAATAAATTCAGCTGGCATGTGGAGGACCTGCGTGCATTAAACTGGGCTTTATACTCAGAGAGTGATTTTATTTCTTGTTCAATCCAGAAGGAATAATATTAGATCAAGCTTCCTGAGAGAAATATTAATGACACTATTAGATTTCCTGTTCGCCTTTATCAAGGTAGCCAGGCATTCTTGGGGGGCCACAGCATCGTCAGAGGTGATAACTGAAAAAAAACAAAAAACAGAAGACTTTCACTTAAGCTCTTACTGTATCATTTTCCAAGCAGTTTCCTTCATATAATACAGTTGTTGGGATATTTCAGTCTGGACCAAAGTGATGGAGTGACCAACTGACTGACAGACCTACATGCCATCACTAGAGCATGGCTGAAAAGGACTGATTATTCTTAATCCTTTTTAAATCTTCGCTGATTCTGAATGACAGCACAGACTGTGTCCAGTACTCCACGTCTCCTGTTAACCCACCCTATCGGGCAAACTGTGACAAAGTTCAATTGTCTGTTTACCATTATTCAATAAACGTATAAAAGGACCGAAGGGTTACATTACAAAGGGCTTTCAATGTCTTAGATCCCCCATTCAGTTCAGCAGATGTCCAATAAGACGTATACACTTTATTCCCACCTTCTTCTCCCTCCCTCACTGCAAAGCCCTGTTCATATCGCCATGTTTACTGCATGTTGACATGGAAAATATTTTAGGGTGAAATAGCCATGATTCATATATACACACTCTCACTGTGCTCTGTGTTTGTCTTTAAACTTCACTTTTCCCCAAATCGTGTATATAAGCCATGTTTAGGAAGGGGAGATCACTTATCACTGGAGTTTCAGACACCTGGAAGCATTATTTTACACAGAAGGAGCTGCTATATCTTTTTTAATACTTTTCCATGGAGAACATTAATGGCAAACTGGGACTTTTTCTACTTTTTAAACTGGGACTAAGATTGCTTGACATAGATTATGGCAACTTGGCCAGTGTCTGAGTATTAGGGCATTGTCGTCAAGAGTTATGTTGAAGAGCAATGTTTTTTCTTGCATTCAATACTATCATGTTGAAAATGTGAGATTTCAAAGTAAGAGTATTTCATGTATGTTCAATTTCTGTCAACAGCACTTCCATACAAGTTGTAGTGTAAGAAATTGTACGAATTCTAGCACTTTCTAACGTTGACCTCTAAAGCGCACAAAAACAGAAAAGGTTGTTCATTGACTTCCAGATAAAGGGCAAGGTATTTCACTCCTTTCGTCACCTGTATGCGTGTGTCTGGAGTGTGTGTGTGTGTTTACACATAACAGCAAGCTGGTAATGCAGAGCTGGAGCACTGAGCATGACGACATGTCTCCAGGCTTGACGTTCTCTTGCACCGTTTACTAAACAGCCTTGATAGGACATGACTGTTTTAGTAAAAACAGAAGGTGCGTGTGGCGTGTTGTGGGTTGATTTGCTACCAGGACAGTTAGCTTTCCGTTCAGGTAGCGGTTATCCAAAGTCAAGCAGTAGTATCTCCTCACTTCAGAGGGAATAAACTTTACGAGCCGTCAGACATTACAAACTCTTCATCCAGCACACAGTCAGGTGTGGAATCCTTTTTACACCGCAATAATCAGGACAGTTCTTAAACACACAAATCTCTCCTGCACAGCAGCTCTGGTGTAATGGTTCTCTGTCTGAGTTTATATTATAAACACCACACGCCTGTGTGCCCTGCACTGCACTAAAGCGCACACACATACACATTAACAATATGTGTGTGGGGTGTGCGTTCCGTTAGCTCGGCAGGTGTGTGGAAGACTGCCACGAGCCAGGCGGCAGGTGGAGATGAGGACTTATAGATTTTAATGATATCACTCTGTTGAGCAATAATTCTACTGCCTAAGGCAGTGAAGGTCCAGAGCTACAGTAACATGTGATTGATGGATGCTGTGTTGGGTAGCCCTGAATCATAGAGAAACTAGCTGAAACTATAGTTTGTTCTCCTATGTGTCACAGCTGTACTCTCAAACTGAATGCACTATAAGTTCAAGAAAGCAGACATTTAGACAGATGAGAGTTGTTAAGGAGGGTTTGAATGTTGTTTGTACATAGGGATGGATGTTATACCACGTTAGACAAGAGTGTGATCTGTGTATGAGTTAGGCTAACTGTTCAAAATAAAGAATATACAAGAAACAGACAAGGGAAGTTCAAAATGTGTTATTAGTTTTAAGCATATTGGTGTTGGTTTTATGGAGTCTGTAAGGTGAATCCCTCAGGTTTTATTGTTTCTTATCTGGAGAGTTCCATCTGCATTCTCCCTCTGACCATGTCATCCCCAAGCAGTGATTAACGGCTACAAAATTTGCATCAATTTGAATAATGTCAAATGTCGGAATAAGACAGCAGAAAGTGATGATGGCTGTTAATGCAGTCTCTGAGACACGAGCCCTATAACGTTCCTGTTGGCAGATACACTCAAAAGGGAACCCATGTTCTTGATGCCACAGCTTTCACCTGCCAGCACAAAGTCTAAAAACAAGACACAGAGAGTTAGTTGGTTAGTTTGTGCATAACATTTAACTTTTTTACAATTGACACTTGAAATGAGAGAGGCACCTGCAGATGACAAGGTAGTACAACATGTCAACAATACTTTGGTGGTTCATTTTTACCTTTGTTCTAAAGATATCTTCAAGCATATTCTTTTCTTTTTACAAAAGAACCAAAACATGGACAACAAGAAAGATCTTGGGATAGATAATGAGAATAAATATGAAACCAAATTTAAGTCATACCCTCTAAACTAAAAAGAAAATCAAGTTTGAATAAAAATCAAACACTGTTACTAAGCTTGTTTACAAGATGTGCGGCATGTTGGGACAGTGATATTCTGATATTTACAATACTGTTCTCTTTTGTCCACCCTCTTCTCTGCTTATCTCCCTCTTCTTTCTCTCTCTTTCTCTTTTTTTAAAGCTCATGATCCACTCTGTTCACGTAATATTTCCAGGAAAAGATCATCTATTTGCATATGAATTTCAGTCAGGATTCCTCGAATGAGTTCTGAGGTTTATGGCTCAGTATGAGGCAGGACATTTTACACAGTTAAATCAGATAGGTCTGGCTCAGCTAAAGCAAAACTTTACGATCCATCCAAATGCAACCCCTTCACTTGTTTTAAAATCAGTTATGCAAATTTTGACAGGTTGACCTTCTAACCTCCAACCACTAATATACTTTGCCAAATCACTTGTTTTGGGTTTCTTTCTTTCTTTTTTTCTTTCTTTCTTTCTTTCTTTCTTTTTTTCTTTCTTTCTATGTTTAGTGTAAATGACTGTCATGCTGCCTATGTTTCAGGGTAAATAAAGGCCTAAGGGTGACACCGATCAAAGGGTGTATATTTATTTCAAAAGCATACATGTGCAGGAATAAATAAAATACAGAATAAAACCAGTCAAATTATTGGCAAATTCCACTATTTCACACAATAAACAACTTGGGTTAATTAAATTAACAAGTTTAGAAAATGGCTATTACTAATTGGCTAGTTTAGTTGATGATAAAGTAAAGCCCAAATTTCAAAGTGGGTGGGGGAATCATGGACTCATGTGTTTCAGTTGTTTGGATATCCAATGTATTCTTTTTATGAATGTATGGATTACAAATGCTGTATTAAGACAAATAACAGACAGCAGCATATTACAATTGATACATCACAGTTCAGACTCTTTCTACTGCAGTGCATCTGAAAATCGACCTAACTGTTCCACATCTGACTTCACAAATGTACAATGCTGGTATTATGGTATCTTTGTCTTTATATCATAATACTTTTTATATTACATTGTTTCTTCTATGTATATTACATTTTACTGTATCTTTTTTCTTTCTTTTAAGTACCTGGCAGTTACAGAAGAAAGCAATCTGGGAATTTCTTTATACAGTACAAACCTGTTTCTCTGTGCATGTGACAATAAAGCACCCATTGCCTGTATACAATGTTTTGGTTATCTTTCAGAGTCTCAACTGTCTGTGGTGTAGAATAACTTTCAATAATAGCGGTGAAATTCATCTTAACATTCTGCTTCAAGGGCATTTATGAATGTTGTGAGCTGCGTTGGGTGAATGTTTATTTAACAGTTAATTCATGCTCAGCATCTTTACAGCTTTTTACGGTTACAGGTCCCTCTAAAGCTGCTTGCCTCCAGTTAGCAGTAAATGTGTATAGATGGTGTGACAGAAATGGATTTGTTTAGCGTAGCAAAGAGGGATAGCATGGCAATGTGCTTTTTTACCGTTTAAAAAAATCAGTTAACTATCCATCACACAAAGATCGGGTTACACCAACATGCAGGTACTCTACTGGTCATCGCTTTTCTGACAGGGCTGTTTTCTGTCAGTAAGTGCTTAATGTCTTACTTATTGTTTTTCTTTTTTTAAGAGGGGGTGGGTGTTTTAGAGAAATAATATCATCAATGGCTCATAACTAATAATTATTCCTTATAACAAATTAAAGAGAAATCCAATTGTAGAACTCTGAAACTTTTTATTCATATCAAAAACACAGCATATATAGCATGTACCATACATTATGAATCAATTTTGTACAAACAGTTGCACCAACAAACTGACAATATAAATGTATAACATTACACAACACATTGACATATTTACATTTTATATTAAGTACAATTAGGCCTACTACTATCCAAGACTGTAAGTTCATCAGATTGTTTAGCTTTAGTTCTACAAAAACAAAAAGAAACAGGACAGAAAGTCTACCTTTTACCTTTTACCTACACACACTATGTCGACTGGTGTAATTTAACTACTCCTCTAAATGTGCTGTGTGAGCGTTGTGTGGGTGATACCATCAAAGAATCACAGATAGCAGTGTGGAATGACCTGATGTCAGCAGATCAGATCCAGGATCTGTTAATAATGAGTCAGATCTGATAGAGACTAGCTTTAGTTTGAATAAAAAGCTGACTGAGGATCTGATAGCGAGGCTGACTGTAGTTTCAGCGAGTGACACTCGTAGTGCATTGCTGCTGACTCAGCAGTTACTGTGGGAATCAAAGCCTTTTTACTCTGCTTTCGCACACTATAGTGATCTTAACGGTCTAAGTCAGCGCAAACTGTGTGTGTTTGTGTGCGTATTGTCTTTCACAACCAAACCTTACTCAAACATAAGGGACCAGACAAGTAAAATGTCCTGTCAAGAGTCTTTCTAAATCAAACTTTCCCCCCTTAACGTCCTATTAAACCTCTGTGCCCTCACGATGATAGATGATTCCTGTCGAGCTCAGTGTAGGGTAGAAATGCCCACTGGACCCATTGTACTGGCTGAGAATGGGGCTAGTGTAACCTAGGGAAGAGTGGGTGGGTGAAGAGGAGAGAACCGGGGCAGCTGCCACTTGTGGCACCCACTCTGGGCCACCTGAGTTGGGGGAGTAGCTACCAAAGCTTCCAGGTTGCGTGGGTCTATGAGGCCCATCTAAAGAAAGGTGCAGTGGCCTGCTTAACCCGTCAGCTCCCACCTCGTTAGCTGCAGACACTCCAGACATCTCGGATAAGAAGCTGCTAAGACAAGGTGTTGGACCGGATGATGAAGGGGAGGGGATCCTGTCCGCCGTGGGAGAGATGTTAAGGGCAGTTGAGTGTTTGGGGCTGCCCCTCTCACTGTCACCTGACTCTGGAGCCCCTGAGCCGCCATCACCACCGGCCAGGAAATCAGACTTTCTCTTCCTTTTGCGTCGGAAGTTTCCGTTGTCAAACATCTTCTCACAGTTTGGGTCAAGTGTCCAGTAGTTGCCCTTGCCTGTGACAAGAATGTAGAGTTGATGAGGTTCAATTTCAATTTGAAAAAAGGGAAAATAGCTTTGCAACACAACACACCAAAAAAACACCACAGCACATTCAAAAAGCAATACAATAAAACTGTATATGCAAATTAGGTTTTCCCTTCCTAGAGAGAGATATTCAAAACAGAGCCAATAACAAACCAAGAAAAATTACCTGGATCATCCTCATCCCTTGGGACTTTTTTGAAGCAGTCATTGAGTGACAGGTTGTGTCTGATGGAATTCTGCCAGCCTGCTTTACTCTTGTTGTAGAAAGGAAAGTTGTCAGCCACGTACTGGTAAATCTGACTCAATGTCAGTCTCCTGTCTGGTGCTCCGTGGATAGCCATGGCGATGAGAGCGGAGTAGGAGTAAGGTGGCCTGACGAGCTTCATCAGGTCTTCCTGTGAAGGCAGAGAGAACCAGCTCAACTCCCCTCCTGGACCCCCAGCTCCAGCAGGACCCAGGTAAGGCCTCTGCATGCCATAGTGCTGAGGGACAAAGGGAGGACCGGGGTTACCAGGTGGGCCGGAAGTAGACAGGTACGGTGATGTGTTGATGCCGGAGCCGTTGAACCAGAGGTAAGGGTTTGGGGATGAGGTGGTGTAGTCGCTCAGGTCGTAGGACGTCGGAGCGGTGCGCTGAGGACTCGGCAGTGAAGGAGGAGGGTAGTAACATTCGCTGTACATGCTGAGTTCAGGGGGCTCCTGGCCGAGGCTGGGGAACTGTGGGCCACACCGAGGAGGAGACTGGCCCTGGGCCTCAAATGAAGACATTGTGAATTCTTTTCTCACCTCTCGGATTCTCCTCTCAACCCTTTGACTTTAGTTGTCCTTCCTTTCTATGCAAGTTTTTTTTTTTTTTTTTTTTTTTTGTTTTGTTTTGCCCCCGAAAGTCCTTTCCTTGTTTAAACCTTTGCAGGTATTTGAATGTGAGCTGATCCAAATGATGGTCTCTACACTTCCAAGTTGTGGACTGCTCTTCTCCAACCCTTTCTTGCCTGCTTGCCCTTGCTTTGTGTCAAGATGTCACCTGTCATACCTGCTTTATCTGTTTCCCAGGAAACGCCCCCTGCCTCGTTTGATTGGTTGTTTTCTCAGGTGAGTAGTCTGTTCCTGCTTTCTCTCTGCTTTTTTTTCCTGCTGTCAGCTAGTTCAGTTCCTCCAGGGGTTTTGTTCAGCCTCAATTGAATAATTTTCCACTCAAGCTGTTACTCCAAAATTAATTGAGTTAAGTTCACTCATCGAAAGCTTTGATGATTATGATGCAAATTTAAACAGACTGAAATAATACTGTTTGGCCTATTTAGATTATAGCCTACATTTAAATCATACATATTATAACCTGCTGTCATGGACAGCTTATTCACTAGGAAGATGAACAACCTCCTACAGAAAAAATAACATGTTGTTACTAGTGTTTAAATAGGCCTATGGATATATATTTAATGTTACATTTATATCACATTACATTAATATATTCTGTAAAGCTTGGGCCACACTTATATGCCTAAATAAAGACTGATAATTATGATGAACAAAACAATAACAAATGTAATGGCTTCTAAAAAACAGCACTATACAGGCCTATATCATAGAAGTAGGAAAAGTGCATACTTATGTATTGTAGTAACAGGAACAATAGGCTAAAAAATAGCATTGCAGTGACAGTAGCCATATATAGCCCGATAGTCTTGTCTGTTTACGAAATAAGGCTGTTGTGTCAAATTTATCTTGGCTAACGTCGGAAGTTACATCATCACGTTTTAAAAGTAATTGCGTCGTTTTTTTCTTAAGTTAGCGCGAGAAGAACTTTCTATTTCAAACTAATGTCAATTTACTGAAGAACGAGAACAGCTCTTTATCGTAAGTTTTGCACATTTTTAAATTAGATGATACCTTTTAACCGCATAAACGGCTTATTAAAATGTCAGTTAGTATTTTTAGGTGACGTTACCATTGTTACTCAGCCAAAATCTTAATTTTAATTGCAACTTGCTGACGTGACGTTGTATGTTAAGCTAACGTTAACGTTAGCTAACTAACGTTTACCTTTGCTGCAATGACAAGCTAACGTCAGGAACGGCCGGAACGGCTTGTCAGTGTTAGCTAGCTCAAGTCGGTTTTTTTTTTAGGAGAAGTCTCTGTGTGACTAGCAGTTACTACTGTGTCGGTCTATCTACGTTAACCGACAGCTTATAAAAGCCATATGCCGGTTTGAAATTCAGATGGCCGATTTATCTTTGCTCCCCGAGCTTCCGCTGAACATCAACGACGACGTGTTGGAGCTGAACAAGGATTTGGAGAGAATTATAGAAGACGTTGAAAATATATCAGGTAACGTTAACTTATGTAACTTTGTCTTACTGCACTGGTGTTAGATATCGCAGTCATTGGGGACACCGGTGTCTGTAGTATGGAGACGTTAACTAACGTTATTTCTTTTTTTCTGTCCAACTGTAGTGCAGCTGACTTGGATGGCTTATGACCTGGTGGCGCTGCGGACCAGTCCTGAGCTGGGGGCCGCTATGGAGAAACTGGAAGAAGCCTATCCTAGATGCTTTGCTGTTGTCTGTGGAGACCAAAAACAGGAGCCAGAGATGGACATGTGTCCTGACTCTACTGCCACTACACCTACTCAGATGTGATTTCAGAGTTTTTAGTTTACAAGAATACATCACTGAGCTGAAGTGGAAATGCTTGATAAAGCTTGTAAATGTTGTTTCAAAGTAAATGCTAAAGCTCTGTTTTAATGTTTACTGTGCTATGGAGAAGCAGGTCTTTGGACTGCTGTTTCTGCTCTAAGCCACACTGTAACATACTTTTAGCTGTAAAACAGTTTAATTCACTAATGTGAAGACTGCAGCTCTTTGATTGTTGTTAGTTGATGTTAGATTGTCCTGCACGTTTCATTTGTTTTGTAGGTTATAAGGTTTTCTTACCTGTTTAGCCTGTTATTGAATAATAATAATAATAATAATAATAATAAAATAAAAAAATTCAATGAGTGTGTTCTTTTGTGGTCTTTTATATACTTGCATGTCTGGCACCTACTTTTGTCTTGTATTAATATCCTTTTATGTTTAAATTGGGATGTGTTAAGGAAAGACTCATTTCACATACGTCAAGATTCGGGAGATTTTGATTTCTTACACTGGAGCATTTAATGAATACTCAAATGAGGACAAAATTAAGCAGGCAGTACAGTTTAACCACGATGTGTTATTGTGCAGTGCCGTCCCAACTCTGAAGTTCTTGTCCTCCTGAAGGTGTATTTAAACTCGTGCTGGAGGCGTTCCGTTTAGCTGAACCTTTAAGGTAAACAAAGATATTAATAAACACAGATGCTAAAGCCTAGTTCAGCCTATCTCTCTTTCTGGGAAGTATGCAAAAGTGTGGCTGGCCCACCGACCTCCAAAAGGAGACGGTCCTGAAACAAAACATGCCCTTATCATACGGCTGCCTAGATTCTCGGAATCTGTAGAGAGACCAACGTAATTGTACATGAACAGGTTTGGTTATTAGAGACTGGCTGAATATTCTCGTCCCCTGACGAGAATGTGACCTATGAATTTGACCTGAGGTTGTCTAAGCTTTCCCTTTTGTCTCATCGTACCAGACCATGGTGTTTCTGGAAATGCCACCACAGGATGTTACATCAACATTCAGAATTGCATTTCAAGTATGTAAGATTTTGTGTATGGTATATAATTATATTTAACATTACAGTTTTTTCTTATGCAATTATTTTTCAGATGGAAAACACAGAGACGAGCACAGAACAAGCTATTTCAACTGCCTGCATTGATCTGGAAAACATACTAAAAGGGCTGGACTCCTTATCTAACTGCATGGATCAACTGGCATGTATGTTTGACTGTTTATCCCCATACGCTCCCTTTACACTTCCAAAATGTCAGTAAGCATCAATTATGCCAGTAAGATGGCCTTGTTGATCGATTTGCAAATATGCAAAGCACATGATGTAGCTGTTGTCCTAGATCTGAAATGTGATAGCCAAAATTGGAATATTGTACACCAACTGCTGCTCAACTTAGCTTTCCTTGTAGATGTCAGTGGTGCAGAGTTACTACATGATGTCTGTCAGATCACACTCTGCTGATAAGTAGATAGGAGCAACGGAACGATATCACACACATGGTTGTCCATCATGTCATTTGATACAAGGAATGATGTTGACACTTTTTTGCCAGGGGGGGGACAGTTGTGGGCAAAGAGGCAGTCAAAGGGGTCTACTTACTGTGTTGTCTTACTAGAATGGAACTAAGTGCTTATACTAACAACTCAAAGCCTGGAAACAAACATCAGAGGTGTGTTGATTTGGCCTTTAAAAAAAATATATATATATATATATATATATATATATATATATATATATATATATATATATTTTAATACATTGTTTTGGCTTGTAGTATACACTAAATTATACTCTTTTACCATTTTGTACTAATTAAAAATTATAAAAGACATGCTCGAACAGATGTCAATCTGTTATTTCTAAGAGCTGTTGCCAGTTTCAAATTTGAAAACCTGTTAAAAACAAAAAGAAAATTGTTTTCCTGAAGATAAAATACACATTTAGTGTGTCGGTTCTGTCTCACCCCCAAATTGTTTTTAAATTGTTTCAGCTGTGAGTAGCTCTTCTGTTTTCATTGTGCATTTGATTGTGGAACAATTCTGTTCATCAACACTACACTATCTAATTTAGCATTCACACTTGACTCTTTTGTGTGTTTTTTCTTGAGTGTATGCAGACCATATTCAAAACCTGCTTTGAATTAATGTGTAGAATAGAATAGGGAGAAAACTCAACTCTTGGATATATCCAAATAAATTTCTCAGTGATCAGGTGTGGTTTGGAACCTTATATACTTTGAAACATGACTTTTAGACATCTTAGAACTGTGTTGACCTGTGGCAACTGTGAAACAAGGTATTTGTTTTCTGCCGGCAGTGCGAACCCAGCAGAGGCAGTGTGATCTGATCGTTTGTGTTGGACACCCTGACAAGTTGGCGTTTTCGGAAAATCCAAGAGGCACTGAAGCATCAGCCCCCAGGCTGACTTGAGGCATGAAGAACAGAGGTAATCCTGTGTGTCTTGAGAACATTGTTTAATAAAATATACAATCCATGTAAAAATCATTCATTTTTCTCTCATTCTGTTAACTAAAAGTACAAGTGGAGTTACCAAAAAGAGGAATTACATAACCATGACCTTTTTGTGTTTTACGAAAATTGTGACATTTGTTTGGTTGTTTAAAAAAGCTTCTGAACAAGCCGTACACATTAGCATACAGTGACCGATGCAAAGACACACATTAAGCTTGTTGTTGGTAGTGGTCAGAGTCCCGCAGGGTGCAGCAGACAACACTGGCTTTGCGTTTCAGAGCTCTGGTCTGTGGCATCAATGAGCAGCAGTGGGGTGTGTGTGTGGTGGGTAATCATCTCCTTCACCCCGGGGAAACTCTACAGCACAGCAGCACACAAACAAAATGACAGGGGCACAGCACAAGTCGGCAGCACTCCCCGAGGCGTGCCACAAGATGTGAACTTTCCAGTTTACTTTAAGTCAACACAGACTGGCTTTTTCCTGTCATTTTAACATTGTAGTTAATGGCATCATCATTTTCAGTTTACCTTGGTGTTTTTGAGGCCAGTGCCGAGGGAGTAGGAGTTGCCTTGGTTACGGATCATAATGTTGTAAACCTTGCCTTGTTTCAAAAGCATCAGGGTGTAGGGGTGCTCAACCGCGCCTTGTGAGCTGTCCCTTACCACAAATGCCCCATCCTAAAGACACACATTTTTAAATGATTTTGCAAATAAAGTCCTTTCAGCTGCCTGTTTGTGTATGTGTGTTGTGTGCTCTAGAAAGAGGAGGATGAGATATGCGAGACTGTGAGGGAGCACCTGACCTTGTTCACCTCTCTGAGAGCAACTTCAGCTTGATGTCTGGTCACCTTTCCTACATACCAGCTGGGATCCAAACCCTGGGTACAACATAATTTGAGTCATAGTAAGGACTAAATCATTTGTTGGTTGGTGGCAATCTGTACATATTCTGAATGCGTATGCTGTGTTTTTTTATTTTTTATTTTTTTTTTGTATTTTCTTAACAGCAGATACTGTATGTGTCCCAAGACAAATTTTCCTTTTGGACAATGAAGTCTATCTTATCTTAATCTATATATTTCTTATGTCTCTTTTGCAGTGACAGAAATGTGTTTGACATTGTTGTTATTGTAAAAGAAATGTAACAGATAATCACAATTACCCAACCTAGTGAATAAAATGCAAATCTCCTGAGTTCAGAGACCTAAGGGTCCCACTATAACGTTCCTTTTACAACATCGCCATCTGCTGTTTCCATTCCGAAAGTACTCAAAAGTGTGAAATTGCACAGAAAAGCTCTAATATCATACATGTTATCCAGCAAGCACAGTATGAATGGAAAATCACGGCTCAATAGTGATTCCACTTTTGATTCTCACCTCACTTGGTCCTGGTATTGAATTGTTAACCTTAGCAGGCTGTGTTGGTGCTGGAGGAAGTGGAATGAGTTTACTTGCTCTTGGGAGGGAGATATGAAATTAAACATTATTAAAAGACAACTTAAATAATTTCATTACCCACAATGAAGTTAGACTTACAAATTGTTTCAGGTTGGCCTACCTGTTGGCCACATCTGTAGGTCTGGGAACTCTTGGTTTAAAGATCTCGCTTGTGGATGAGCCAGGAGCCTTGACAGCGCTGCCCTCTTGTGGACATGATGGATAGTGCGAAACAGAAATGTGTAATATTGCGACAAGCTCACGACATTTTGCTATTCAGCTGTTACAACCACTCCAAACGCTACGTAATAAGCGGCACATACTTGGTTTCGTAAGGTCTGTCTGGGATGGGCCACATTGCCCAGGCTTCTTGCTCCTGTCGACATGCAGATTGGGTTGGCTGGCTGGTGTTTGGAAAATAGAAAAACATGTTTTACATAAGGCTCATCAACATTATCATCATCAGTAAGTCGGGTGGGGGAGGAGGTGTTAATTGTACAGTCACCTAGTGCTTTTAGAGGTCTCTGAGGGGTCATTCTTGGTGGGCGGGGGTGTGGAAGTTTTGAGGTCCTTTCAGCAGGGATTGGCTCATTAACCGGATCTACTCACATACGTACACAGATTTTTTAAGTTAGGCCTGCAGCAAATGTAATCACCAATTCTGCTTTCAAAGCATATAAAATGAAAGGCAACAGATTACACTGATATGTTTTCACATGTGATTGCATTTCTTTGTGTACAGCTAGCACTGACTGTTCTGAAGTGTATCCCCTCTTGGAGCTGGAGGTGGCCTCATTATGTCCTCAGAGGAAGGCCTCTCGCAGTTCTCTTCATAGTTCTTGTCACTGTCTCGTTGCTCAGCTGTTTGTGGTTCATTCAGAGCATAGATGTCGCTGTCTTCCCCCCCCTCCTGGTGTGGACCTTCATAGTCATGATCACTGTCATTGTCCTGACCACAGCCCAGATATGTGACAAGACACAAGTACAAAATACAGTTTAGTGAACTATTACTTTTGTCACTTAATTTTATTAATTTGCTTTGACTTTGACCCTGAAGTTTGTGTCAGAATCACAATCAGCTTTATTGGCCAGGTTTGCGTAAACAAAACAGGAATTTGACTCCAGTTAATCTTTGCTCTCAAAGTACAACACTCACTTAACATATAAAGAATAAAAACAGAAAGGACAGTAAGAAATATAAAAAAAGTAAAACAATACAAGAGAATTTAGAAATTTACAAATAATGTACAATAACAATTGAAGAGAGGGAAGGAATAGTTCAATATCAGTATAGTCTGAGATTTAAGATTTAAATATAAATATAGTGCAAGGCAGTTCAGTGCAATGGTAATATATTAATAACAATATTGCAATTGTGAGATTGAAAATATACATGAGGTGTTGATTGACTTTGTTCAGCGTAAGGGTGGGGGCTATTTCTGAGCTTTCAACAGATCATATCATTAAAACTTATGAAAAATAACTTAAGTTTTTACTTACGAACTCATCAGAGTCCCAAACTTCTTCCTTCTGTACAAATACTGTAGGGAAATAACCCATGAAAAGAATAGTATCAGGCCTAAAGGAATCATGGCTTTATCACATCAGTAGTATAGTTGAATCCAAGTGTTCTTTACCTTGTTTTGGGTGCTTTTGTGCCTTTGATCTGCACAAAAAAATAAATAAAGAAATGATGCATTGTTCAGTTACAGTGTCATATTTTCTGCAAAATAAAGTCTGTTTTCTTACGTATGACCGAAGGCCCTCTTCTGTTCCCCCTTGTTGATTTCACTTTGGATCTTAACAATTATTCTGTTAAGATAAGACCATTTATAAACAATATTTATAGTTGGAAAACTGTTTGGTGTCAATGAAATAAATATATCTTCAGTCAGACTCACTGGACATAAAGGCTGGGGAACCCTTGAAGTTCATGTGCAGTCATTTGCTGGAGGACGTAGATTTCAATATAAATGAAAAATAGAAAATCAATTGCTCAGTGTATTTTCAGAATAGTAAATAAGTGTAAAGGACTCCAGAGATATACACATACTTACCATGAACTGTGCTCCAGTTATGCTGCCCTTTATCACAAATTTGTCGCAGCCTGATAACCCAAGCTGAGAAGATGTCACACACTTTTAGAGCAGGCAAATTAACTTTTACTGCATAGTATTGAGTTATATGATTGTCTGAAATTCACCTGTCTTCGAGTTGCACTTTTAAGGTTTAGTATTATTAAATATACTGCATTACATTTCAAAAACTTATTTTGACAATTGAGAAAATATATTCTAACAGACTAAACATTGAACTGTTGCTTACATTACTCAAGCACTGTGTATTGTATTCTTTACTTAGTTTCATGCATATTGTACAGGCCCATTTGAGATCAAAATTTAATAAAAAAGGAACTACAGTACTTGACAGAGGATCATGGTTTCCGCGGGGTCTTAAGAAGTCTAAAAAAGTCTAAAATTTCTAAATAAAAATTTTAGGCCTTAAAAAGTCTTAAATTTGTTGAGTACTGTGTTCTTAGGTCTCAAATAATTTCAAACGGGTCTTAAATTTCCCCACGTCCATGTAAGGCTACCGCTAATGCTCGCTGAAATGTTTTTTTTTTAATTCTGTGGTGTTGTAGGCCTAATTCTTTCTTTTGCTCGTCCAAATATAATTCGCTGTACATATACAGGTTATTATTACTCTGTGTCGCTTTTATTCAATTTGAATACATTTATTTAATATGCAAGTACTTACCTGTGACTCTGCATTTTGTTGTACTTTTGATGTCATGATTTAGGTCTTAAATTTCATTCATGAAGGGTCTTAAAAAGTCTTACATTTGACTTAATAAAACCTGCAGAAACCCTGAAGATGTATAAATGTTTTATTTCAACTTGATGCTGCTCTTTTGATACTCACCCTCCTCATGTAGTCAGCTAGACTTTGGGGATTCCATCCCATCACTTCCACTTTAGAGGGAGCATTGTTTAAACTCATGCTTGTCTCTCGTGGGTATCGCATCCACCGAGAATGAAGGGTTTAATGACAGCAGGAGCTTTTTGTTTTGCACTGGGCTCACAAAACTGTTGCTGTTAAAGTCCTCAACATACTCAACCTACCTTCATAATGAGAGTTTAGTATCATCTCTCTAACCTTTAAATAAGCATTTTTGTGGTGCCTCATTGTGTCTTTTGTGTAAAAGACTTAAGTAGAAAGTTTCTGTGGTTTTAAAGCACTGCACTAATTTAAGCACATGCACACTGCAGATTATATCTATGTCTAAACATAGAGCCTGCTGATTTCCTTTCACACACCTACGTACACTACCACAGGCTTGTAGCTGCATACCGTGGTTATCGTTTTAGTTAGTGCAAACGTATGTGTGTAATTTAATGTGAGAGGCAGATTTCTTAAACTATTTTAAATATGATTAGATGTAAATAACCTTGTATGTATTTGGATTAAATGTGGAAATACTCTTCTAAATAGTTTTATTTATATGCATAGATTGATGTTGCTGCTTAGAGATGTTTCTTGTGAGTCATGTTGCGACCTCATACATGCTTTTTAACATGGCATTGTTGAAGTGTGTGTCAGATCTTGTATGCCAGCATGCAGCCTGCGGCCTGCGACAGGCCTCTTGGTATCTCACACCCAGGTGAGAGAGGAGGGCAGCAGAGAGAAGGAATGATCAATCACGCTCACATCTCCCAAGACCCCCAGGCATGTCTAGGTGAATACATGAGTCCTCCTGGGGGGTCCCTGTGGGAGATCACCCCCTCCTCCCCTGTTTTCCTCTTCTATCCTGATTGGGAATCATACTCCCCACCCCATGAAAGACATGTATAAAGAAATACAGTATAATTATAAAGCAAGAGATGCAACACCTTTAGCAAGGTATTACATCAGTGTAAAGATGTGGTTGTTTTTACTAAGTCCAGCTCATTTTTCAAAACTGTTGCAAGATAAATAACTGACCCTCTCCCTATAAATGTTATCATCAACTTGTAAAGCACTACCAAGCGACAGCCATCATATGGGACCAATATGGAGCCAATAATGCACTCTGTGGAAAGCGGAGATAAGGGGCGGATCACTGAGGGCTTCCAGTGAGGCCAAACCTTCATTAACGCACAGCAGGACAGCATGGGAAATACAGGACATCCCCAGAAGCAAACAGACAAATGGGAAGGATGGGAGGGAGTGTTTTGGTCTGTGAGTCCTTCTGCAGTCAGGATTTTATTTTTACTCTGTGTAGTGGTAGTTTCTCATTTTTTCTGTCCTTTCTTGTAAGACATTTCCTACCCCGGAAACCCATTTTGTCTTACATTAACCATATGATATTCATGTATGTGGCGTTGTGTTGACAGTTGTTTGACAGTGTTTAAGTGTTTCTAATGGAGTTTGGGTGTTTTTCTTTTATCAGTGCCCAGAGCTTATATGTCAAATAAATAGACTATACAGTTTCCAGAGTTCCCCTAAAAGTAATACCATTGATCAACTATATAATGTAATGATAATCTGTGCTGTATGTCTCACTTATCTTGTTATTTACGGCTTTAACTGGTCTGTAAAGATAGTGAAACAGCTTTGTCCCACACCCTCTCCCCCAGGCATGGACCCCCTCATGAAGGTAATATCCATGCCATCACTCATTTAGCTGAGACAGTGGCAGATTTATGACACCTCCAGCTGAGAGGAAGATATTTTGGAGATACAGGGGGTAGAGGAGAGAAGGAGGCAAATGAATGGCTCTTAAGACACAGATAGGCCAGTGGCAATTACTTGCACATTATAAGATTAGATATTTCACTTGCTTTCAATGTAGAATCTGAGTCACGCTTATTTATAGGCCTTTACTGTCGCCTCACTGGATTTCCGATGTTAATATCTGGACCCCAATGTGACCCACTTTGATGAGAAACAGTGAAGTTTGGTCACAATTCGTGTTCCAGTCTGTAAACGCGTTTCCCCTCACACACTTTGATGTATTGTGATACATTTGCATTGCCTGTGGGATGTGACAAAGGCTGGTATAGGCAGGGTGTCCCAGATTATCAGGCCAAATAAACTTCTAGCGGTGGAAATGCTTCCCTAATTTGTCTTTCAAAGCCTCACTGCTCCTTGAATGAAATCAATACACGTTGACATCAAAGTGATAGTGGATCAACGCTGGATCAACACCTTGGATAGGTGCGAACTGCACCATGTTATCCATGTAATCCTCTGTTAAGTGTATTCGATCCATTCTTATACTAAACTTGTGTGCCCCCTCATGAAATCCAATGATCCTGTGGCTTATTAGAGCCTACGTAAAATAATCAAACGTGCCATTCAGAAGTCTTTATTTCTATTTTATTTTAATTACACAAAACACAGTATTCATAAATAGACACTCAAGTATTTAAAGGAGACATGAAAAGTGCAAACAGACATTTAACATCTTGATATGGACCATTATTCAACAGACTTTACAGTGATGTAGCCTATGGTAACAGATCCATATACTATTTTTTCTCACTTGGGTTCACGGTATTTCCGTCTAACGCCGTGCCCGTCGGCACCTTCCCTCCTGGCGCACACGTGTTTGACTACAACCTGAGAGCAGTCTGCACAGTTCACCGTGCAGCACCAGTGGAATTTGCAGTTGCAGCTGCTCACCACCTCCGTGCGCCTCTCTTCCACCCTCAGGCCGCATTCATGACACAACCTGCGGCAGCTACGCCTTTCCCACTGAGTTAAACCCTCTCCGTGCTGCACGCACTCCCGGCCCTCGGTGCCGTGCAGTCCCGAGCTGCTGTTCTTCCTGCAGTAGTCCGGGGAGTCCTCCAGGTAGATGAGCTCTGTCTGGGCGACGCTGCCAAACGCGTCCACGATGGCACCTCGGTTGTCCGCGCTGTTGCCAGCCCGCATGCGCTTTTTGTCGATGTCCAGTTTTTGAGCTTGACCGTGCTTGATCTTCAAGTAGTTGCCGATTTCTCTGAAATCTGACAGCTGTGTCCAGCAGGTTTGGACACTGCAGCTCTCAGACATGCCATGGCATCTACAGATGCGCTTCATTGTTGCCTTTACGGCCTGTTGGAAACCAGGGAAAGTTATTAACTGCCAACAACTTTAAAACTGTGTAATGTCAAAGAAATGCTTGTGCTGTGAATAGAACTTACCAGCCGCCCTGCCTCGTTGTTGTGCAGGTTGACAGCAGCCCTGGAGTCCTGACCAGTCTCTTGCGCATCCACGTACTGTTTGGAAATCCTCTCTCCGAAATCCACGTTATCACTACAGCCACCCCACAGCCAGCCACGGCCGCCTGTACACAAAATATCACTTAAATCAGGTCACCAAATTTAACAATCTAAAGAAAGGACATATCAGAACTTGTATAGATTGAATATACGTTTGTTTAGGCACAACACGCCAACGCAAACCATTTAAAATATTCGGTAATATCTGTTTTTGCTTAGAACCTTACCAATTTTTCCGTTTTTGGAGACATCACAGCCGCAGTTGTCGAGGTCTCCCAGACTACAGTTCCTGGTCAGAGTGTACATGACCCCCGCTGCACTCATAGCGTGGATGAAAGAAGTCTCTCTGGTGGCTGGTCATGAGAGAAAAGTGGCGATCACATTTTCTATAAGTGATCAACCAATATAAAAACAATCTCTAGGAAATACTTCAACCTTTTTATAATTACAAACTATAATGCAACATAAACATGTAACTAATAGGCCCATATTCATGTATTTCCATTTCTCTATGATGTCCTGTATTATTGTATATGTTCTTTACATATTTTACGTACGCCTTTTTCTCTTCAGTATTTTAGGACCCGCATACGTAACATAATGAAGAAAAGGGAATTGACCATCTCAACCTACCGCGTTTTAGTCCTTTGAGCTGAGTTGCGCTGTCGGGACAGTTCCATCTGTCCCAAGCAAACTGGTGTTTGCACTCCTCAATCCCAGCCTGCGCGCCCCTCTGCACGCTTCTTGCATAGGTGAGATAGGCCTGCGGGAGAGGCAATGTCATTTTGTGGCCTAATTTCACATTTAGAAATGGTATCCAGAACTTGTCAGATGAATCTATTCTATTTACCTTGGGTCCCGTCATAAGAAAGTTACTTGCCACCCTGAAAAGAAGATAGAGGATAAAGAATGAGATCAGTTTGTCTTAAGTCTACCCATATAGAAAAAAATGCAAACGGTGTAGATAGTCTCTTACCAAGCATGTCCCGGACACATTTTGTATAAAAGAGGCAGGAGCCAGAATAATGAATGCACCATTTTCACCTATACACCTTTATCCCTACTAGTAGTAGAGATGTAGTTATTTTGGCCCTGTGTGCTGCAACTTTCTCTTTTATTTGAATGAAGAACAAATGGAAGTCTTGTTCTTTGTCCCCGAGGTCCAAGAAAGCTGATTGGTTGACTTGTTCAGGAAACGCCCATATGCGCACTTCAAAGGATGGCATTTAGGCAACCGTTTATTTTCTTCCCGAGGCTGTATGACACCAGGGCACCAATATACAAAATTTTGCCGCTAAAAAAAATCAGTTTGAGTCATGCATATTGTATACAAATATTTATTTACATTTTTTAATTAAAAATACATTAGAACACATTTTTCAGACTTCACAGAAGACAAATCCAACCAATCATCCCCTAAACACCAACATAAACGAGTGAGCATGCGTGGAGAGTTTGATTAATATACAGAATCAAATTAATACGATCAAGTGCATTAAAAAGCTTCAGGTGATAGTTGAAAATGAAAATAACATTCTTGTAAACATAATAATGCCTATTGATGTCCATAATGTTGAAATAAATGAAGTGTGAGGATAGTCTCTGCAACAAATGGTAGTCAGTGGCGGCGCGCATGGTGTCTGCGCTTCGTTTTATTCTGTGGTTTTCTCCCACCTCCTTTACGCGCACAGTAATATTTAGTAACAACTTTCGTGCATTTGTCACACTTCACTGTGCAGCACCAGTGGAATTTGCAGTTGCAGCTACTGACAACCTCAATGCGCTTCTCCACCACTCGGAGGCCGCATCCATAGCACAGCCTGCGGCAGCTCTTTCTCTCCCACTGGGACATGTTCTTGTCACCCTTCAGACACTCCCGCCCCTCGGTGCCCTGCAATCCCAGGCTGTGGTTCTTGACGCAGTAATCCGGGGAATCCTCAAGGTACACGAGCTCTGTACGAGCGATGCTTCGAAAAGCTTGCGCTATAGCTCCTCGGTTGTCCGCGCTGTTCCCAGCCCTCACCGGGTTCTTGTCCATCTCAAGTTTCTTTGAATGCCCGTGCTTCATTTTCAGGTAGTTGCCCACCTCTCTGAATTCGGCAAGCTGCATCCAGCAGGTCTGGATACTGCAGCTCCCAGACACTCCGTGACACTTACAGGCTCTCCTCATGGTAGCTTTGATTGCCTGCAAAGAGAGTGAGAGTGTCAGTTTGAAATGTGTATATTAAACCTGCCCGACTTTCTCCTCCTTGGATTTGAACTCATGCGTAAATGCCAGTGACAAATCACTTTTACATCCCCTGACCTATTCGTTAGTGTTTGAATTTGAGAACATGCATTCAAAAGTGATAACAAACGTAAGGGACTAATAATAGTAAAATAATAGCTTACCAGTCTGCCTGCCTCGTTGTTATGTAGGTTGACTGATGCGCGCGAGTCATGCCCACCTTCCAGCGCGTCCACAAACTGTTTGGAGATCTTCTCTCCAAACGCCACATTATCACTGCAGCCTCCCCAAATCCACCCTCTACCACCTGGGGATTAAAAAACGCACATTGTTATTCAGTTTTAGGAATAGAAAGTCTCAAGTAATTAAGTTTAGTTGTAAGTAGACAACTATAGCATAGAAAAGTAAGTACCTGTCTGTCCAATTCTGGAGTCATCACAGCCGCAGTTGTCAAAGTCTCCCA
This sequence comes from Perca flavescens, assembly GCF_004354835.1. Taxonomy (NCBI): domain Eukaryota; kingdom Metazoa; phylum Chordata; class Actinopteri; order Perciformes; family Percidae; genus Perca; species Perca flavescens. The sequence continues at coordinate 37,362,174 of NC_041340.1, read as the reverse complement.
TACTACAGTTCTTGGTTAGCGTGTACATCACTCCGGCAGCGCTGATGGCATGGACAAAAGCCGTCTCTCTTGTGGCTACAATAAGTGACACATATCACAATGTTTTAGTTTGCAATCGAATTTGGGACCATACATGCGCAATTCTACGCTCAAATACTGTGCGTAAAATGTGTGTAATCCGTGCGTAAAGGCAGTACTAGGAATGAATAGGGTTAAGTCAGAGCGCACAATCAGCAGCCCCCTCTGTACGTTGAAGGATTAATTTTGTGCTTCAGCAAAGTTGAAAGTTGCTGGAATTGAACTCACCACCACTCCACCCCACTGCTGCAAGTCATGCAAATGATACAGATATATGGATACACATGACTTACCACTTCGAAGGCCGTTGTGTGTGGATAATTGGAGCGTGTTTTCTGGGCAGTTCCATCTCTCCCACGCGAACTGGTGTTTACACTCATATATTCCACTCTGTGCGCCCACTTGCACACTACCGGCGTAGGTCAGAAAAGCCTTGGAAGAAAAGGGGTAACGTTAGTCATTATTGCCTTTAACCAATACGAATATGTATTAATTCATTACAAATGTACCTAAAATATTAAAATTTATAGAATAGCTGTTACACACAATACGTGCAGATAAATGGAAATGTGTTTACCTTAGGTCCAGTCATGAGGAAATTATTCACCGTCCTATAGAAAGAAAACAAGACAACCACGTTAATCCCAGGTCACTATACCAGCTAACGCACATCACACTAGTTTTTTTTGTTTTTTATTAATTCATCCAAAAGCAAGCAACATACCAAGCTAATGCAAAGTGAGCATGACAGCACATGGAAAGAACCATGGCTGGGAGGAGATGCAAAGGTCCCATAACAGCTGTATTCCAGCCCGAGGCCTGTTTGTTTGTGTTCCAGATGTGAGTGCCAAGAGAGAGGAAGGCAACTGGAGTTGTATAGCCAGACTCCACGCGGATGATATTTATATGGTCTTGTCCCTTTGATTGACAGATTTGTCCTGCAGGTAACGTTTCACTGTGAAAAAGCGTCGACGACGACATTGATTGCCGCATCCAATAGACAAATAGGAGCCGTCGGTGCATAAGGGCACTTCAAAGAAGTGACGCAGACAGTTAAACAGCCTCTCATTCATTCACCTGTCGTTCCCAGGCTCTGATCCTTATACGCTTTTCCCACGAATTCAAGCATATCCAGAATATATTATCCCATATGAGCATTGCGATCAGGACAAATAAAATCCTTTATTAATCACATACTCATTTATTTTCAGGTTTATTATGATTTAAGTCAAATTGAGAATAGCCTATTGACTTGAATCATATACGCCTCTGATATAGGATTATTATAGGGATTTATTGTTAGGGGATTTGGAGAGGGGTTGGTTGCTGCACTGAGGCCACAAAAATACCACAGCACATTTTGGTTTTACCAAAATGCATTCTATATAGCCTATTGTTCCTTATTAAATGATAATCATACTTGAAATGCAGAACCGAATGCTGCCGTGAGGCTTCATGTGTAGTTGGAAACGTTTGGGAAATGGCACCAGTGTCCCAGGGGGAAAGAAAGCCATAAAGTCTTTCAGGAGATGATGGTATAGTCATGTAAATACTGCCTCACACATCGGCGACATTGGCATCGTTGTGATAATAGGATAATAGATGTTTCCCTGGGAAACAACTTGGTGTGAAAACAGTCTGGAATTTACAAGGGTATAAACAAATACGAACGTTTTAAAAAGTTTTAAAGTAGACTATATGGTCAATCATTTGTGGTTTTAATTTGTAGATTGAAAACTGAAAATAGTGAATTCATATTGATCATTAATTATACAAATCTGGGATTATCCAGTCGCACCCCATTTCATTCTGCTGATTATCTTCCTTGATTTAGCCTCCATAATCACTGCGATCATCAACAGCCAGTTTCTGTCATTTCATACTTGATGTGAGAGAAGTTAGTTAGTGATTGACATTACATTTTTTATTTTTAAATCAAATCGCTTACACTTGTCAAATCCCCTTTAAGCCACTCAAAATCCCTTAAAACAACAATTGATTGTGCGCGTCGGACAATAGACGGAGGGCTGGGCGAGGTGCAGAGGTGTAGGTGAGGATAATCCCTACTAATTAGATATCGCTCACATTCATTCTAAAATATGACTGAAACCTAGAGCCCCTCAACACTTGATTGGAGAATAATACAGAGCGATTAAAATCTATCTGGGATGCTTCATAATTTGTCCTTAACCGACGGCTCATTTAACGATTGAAATGGGTTAATAACATGCAAACAATAGTCCATCCATCTGGGCGTGATGCAGCATGGGTGCTAGATGTCTCATAAACACCGAAACTGTCAAAGGACAAATGGTTGTTAATTCGTTTAAAGAAATATATTTGATTTCTTTATTGTAACAAATAAGGTGACACGTCAGAAATGTAGTCACCTGTCAAATATATATTATCGTATAAAGGTGTATTATCATACGGAATATAGACTAAAAGAAAACGTTAATACTAATAATTCAGCCTATAAGTGCTCCAGACTTCAGCATTATGGATATGGATATATTTTTCATGCCTGCTTTGTATGATGTGTATTCTAGGAAAAGGCAGGGTCAGGACCTTTGAGTTGCACGATGCTTAAAATAACATGAAGTCCAAATGCGCGCTAATTAAATTGTTCTAACAGACATTTCAGACACATTAGGCCGTCCGGGGAGCGTTAACGGGGGATTTACGGCAGGGCAAGGTGAGAGAAGTGAAGCCTCCAAGGCTCCGGAGGTGACGGCTCTGACAGGCCGAGGAAGGGTGGCAGGACTGCTGACGCCAGACAGCGACACCAGTCAGCCGCAGCAGGGGATAGAAATGACCCTAGCTGCTGTTTGATGGAAATTATTAATAGGCTATACTTCAAGAAGATATCTAATCAATAATGCAGGGGAAAAAAACAGTACAAATCCAATAAATAGGCTATTGAAATAAATCAATAAATTGTTAAAACTCAAAGCATTGTTTTGAAAAGTTTCATTTCATTCTTTCGTGAATGTTATTCTTCATTGTTTTTAATAAAAGCTTTTTTATATTTATTTTAAATGCCCCTCTTGCAAACATCTATTTGTTTTCCAAAGAGGTATTTTACTTTACTTTTGTTTTAGTATTTTGTCACTCTTCATGACGGTATTGTGGTCACCAAGCCCCGCCCCTCTCGCCTTTCAGCCAACCACATTCCTCCACAGCCTCTGGCATGCTCAGCTACTGCCAGCTAGCAAGCTAGCTCCTGCTAACAACAGTAACCCACAGCCCTGGGTTTGGTGGCACTGGTGTTTCTGCACGACTGGGATGTTGCTGTTGATATTCACATCCCTTTCATCTGCATTTAATCTGCAAATTAGTTTCCAAAATATTTTATCAATTAATCTTTTGGTCGATAAGATTTTATAACTCAAAGGTTTTCAATTTACTGAAAGACTAAGAAAAATAGATAATAGTTACATTGGTGAAGCTGGAATCATGGAAACTTTGGGCTTTTTTGTGTGCTTAAAAATGACAACAATTAACCAATAATCAGAATTGTTGACAGTGAATTTTCTGTCTATTAATCAAGTAATCGTTTAAGCTCTAATGCCAAGTAAAAACCCACAGGCTAAGCTTGCTCAAAATGTTAGCAGGCTAGCTGCCTTGTTGAGCCATTTAAAAAGAGAGGATGAAACAAGTCCTCATAAGGAGTTGGGTTTTGTTGTTAATGTGTTGGTTTGGTTTTCTGTGAATTTGACTGTGATCATGTATTGAATATCAGTCACTTGGAATAAATAATTATTATTATTGAGGTATCAAAATGTGTGTTTCCAACCCTTATTCTTTTTTTCTTTCAGTAAAGTACGCTGGAACATGGCCCCTGTTTGTCCACATCATAAATATCTGGTGATGTAGGTTTAACATCAAGACTATGGCTCTGCGTATGCACTCATATTTGAGGTGTGAATTACATAGTTGTTTACTGCATTACTTTATATACTGTACAAGCCAAGTGCAAGCAGTATAGACAAATAATTGATTGCATATATTCCATGGCTGTGCATGATGAGTCCATGCCTCATGAGTATCTGTATTAGAGCCTGAAGTTTGCACATAGACATAAAGGAGACAGCAATATGCACAGGACTGACTGGTTCCACGTCTTCATATTTATTTCATAAAGAAAAGTAAAAAGTTTATTAAGAAAAAATCCCACATGATTAGACTGCAATTGCTCCCATGACCATAGACCCCCCCCCCCCCCCCCCCCCCCCCCACACACCTCCCCTTAGCCTGGATGCCTGCCTGTCTCTCTGTGCTACATCACTACACCACTCCCCAGTTTGGCAATATTGGAGACATGTTAGCTATAGGCTAATAGTGCAAGACAGGCACCAAGGCTAAAGTTTTTCCACCCGAGTGGTAAGAGAGCCCCCATGTGAAGATGCCATATAACCTTACGGCATCCCAGTCACTTTTCTGAAGACAACGTAAGGGATTGAAATACTGTGATAATTAAAAGAAAGTGCTTTTTGCTGTGGCATCTCAGCTTCTTTTCTTCCTGTGCTCAGAAGTCAAGGTGTGGCATCACCTTTCCTCTCTTGCTCGATGGCTGGGGAGGAAAAGAAGAAGATAGTTTAGGTTGGCAGGCGTGTGTTCAGCGGATATGTGAGAGGAATGCAGCTTTTTGATTTGCTGTATATCATTGATGTGCTGATGTTGCAGCAAATTGTCTTTGCTGCTGCTCTGCTTGCTGAGCGTGTAGTCTTTTGACAGCAGTGGAAGTGATGAGTAGCCACTGACAGGAAAATTGTTGCAGGGGATCAAGGCTTCAACACACCCAGAAACACACACACACAAACACACACACCCAAGACACAAGGGCACTTACTCTCTTTGGTGGGCAGAGGGTTTTTTTCTTTTGTTTCTGTCTTCTTCAGCTTTGCCTTGTCGAAACGGGCAATCTCAGTCATGTCAGGCTTGTCAGACATTTTGGCTGTGAAAGATGAAAAAAAACTAATAGGTTTGACCTTTCCTGTCAGCATAACATAATAGACATGTGTGATTGTATTAGATATATTGTATAGTGTAAGAGCAATGTTTTGGACAAGTCATCACGAGAGCTGTCGGAAATCTTGATGGCTTTGTCTGATATTTAAGATCATCTTTTAAACTGACTGCACATAAAGGGAGTGGCTACGGCATGTGCAACTCAGACATGAGAGTGGTGGCTGCCTCACACATGCTCTCTCTTGATATTCCCCTCTCCAAAATGCCTATGTAGCTAACATGTGCCTATTTTTACCTAGCTGTCTGTTCCCTCCTTTGTCTTTGCTTTTCCCTCTCTGAGGCTGAGGTCTTTGTTCTTTTTCTCTGCATCCTCTCTCTCTCTCTCTCTCTCTCTCTCTCTCTCTCTCTCTCTCTCTCTCTCTCTCTCTCTCTCTCTCTTTCCTCTGCCTCTGCATCCATCCCTGCAGCCTCGTTGATCTAGGCAATGCCCCACTGCAGTCAAATACCTGACCTAGCCACATGTTTGACTGATCTGTCTTGCACAGTCTGGCCCAGTCCTGCCTGTTTCAACCACTACTCTATCAGAGACTGCTGTGCATATGTGACAAGCCCACTAGCCTGCAGCCAGTCATTTGCAAACCAAGCTACTGTAAAATCATTCTCACCAGTATGGATTTGAATGAGGCCTAATAGTATCGCTTTGAAATAGAAATAGACATGCTGGGCACATGGCCAGAATCAAGAAATGTCTTGAAACGAGGCACACTGAATCATTGCTCGATAAACCTCTAGCTAGTTATGGTGCTTATAGCCAGCTCTGCCAAGTCTTGATAATAACAGCAGCAGTCATAATCTCACCTTTTTTTCCAATTCATCAGTAAACCTGATTATTCAAACATTTGCTCTATTGTTCCTTATCACCACCACCATCACCATCCTCGACATCCCTCTTTCACATCCTTTCACAGCTGCCATTAGCAGTCAGCCTCTGCTCATCCAGCCCCACCCCAATCCTTTGTTTGACTCCAGTAAAACAGAACCAGAAAGAGACACACGGACACAGACACATTGAGAAACACACTGAAGGAGAGATTGATTTCTTCTTACCGGTGTTCCACACAGCAGTGGGCTAAAATCCACCAGCGGAGAGAGTAGGGAGGGATAGAGACACAGAGATGGAGAAGGGAGAGCGATGTGGAAGCTGAGTGAATATGCCGGTATGAGCACGCCTGCCTGAATCCAGGGTGTGGGTATAAGAGGGAGGGAGGGGGAGAGAGAGAGAGAGAGAGAGAGAGAGAGAGAGAGCGAGAGAGCTTGGTCAGCCTTCCTCCTTGCATTTAATTCAGTCAGTTAATGTTCTCCAGGGAAAAGACTAGAGGAAACCAACCACTGATGGGAAACAGCTGTGCTCTTTATGTTCCGCTGCGATTGATTCCAATCAATTATTTGAGTATTACATTGTGTGTATTATAGATTGTATTATACTGTTTTTGCTGAGTAGGTCAGGGACTCACTGCATGAGATGCTGGAAGGAGGATTTTTTCTATAGCTAATCATAGTGGTCGATATGAGACCTTGTATGTGCTGTGACTGTACTCCTTAACATCTATAATAGTTATTGCATGCTCAGAGTGAGTCGGAGTTATGAGTATTTATAAGATTGCAAGTCATGTAATGACTTGTTTATTTTCATAGGGACATGTATTTGATGTTGACCAGTGCCACATACCACAGCATTTATAGCCTACAGTAAGCTAGCTTCCAATGCTTGTCCCTAGATGGGTCTTTATACAAATACACAAATGTAACAAGAAAATACATTCAAAACAGCATGAACACAAACAATGATACATTTAAATTTCCATAAACTCAATCAGGCTAATCATAATGATCCATTTATTTGTATTGTTACCATTCTTCTATACCTCAACAGTCATTACAACGCTGAAATTGTGTCAGAGTTGGAGTATTTATAGTATTACAGTTCATACCCTTTCTTGCACTAAGTCAAATCACTGTGGAAAACCCTATTTATATATGTCATGTTTATATTTATAGTGAGAAGTATATAGCATGGCCCAGTGCCACATACCACAGCATTTATAGCCCAAGCTAGATTGCAATGACCATCCTTAGATGGGTCTTTATACAAATACACAAAACTCAAAATGAAAATACACACACAACTGAAACACAAAACAAAACACAAACAATGATACAATACAATAAAGTTACCATAAAACTCAACGACAAGCACCAGATTCATTCATAACCAAAACGCCTTAGCTATTTTGATAATCAATCTAAGTCTAATCTAATTAATCAAGTTAATGTAGATATTTAATTGTTTTCTTAATGCCCTGATAGTAAACTATATATTTGAAATTTGCATTTCATTGGGCTGAGATTTTATAGACTAAACAATTCATTATTAAATCAAGAAAATAATCAGCAGGATAAACAATAATAACAAATAATAGTTATGTACATACAATATAACTTTTTTTTGTAGCTGGTTATGTTCTGCATCACAGCTGTTTTTTACATATCTGTACCATGGTTTTAACATTATTTGTCACATCCTTTATTTTGCAACTGATCAAGCAGCTCTTGATTACATCAGGCTCTAATAAAGCCAGGACCTGCAGGGCTCAAGGCCCTCCGCTGACATAATGAAACTTGCCGGTGTTTACTCATTAATCCTGCCAGAGGTACAGTTACAGCCTGCTGATGAGAGGGCATCTTTCTCAGAATAGAGTAGTGATGATGAGTCAACAGGACCTCAACCTTTTGAAATGATACAATGAGCCTAGCAAGCAGGCTGTGTTAATGGGTGACATCATATTACTGGATGACTTTGGGTTTTACTGGATCACAATGAGGTCATCCATACCTCTTAGTGCTCTGTAGGGAGGCTGCATCACTACCTGCTGGCTGAAGTCTGGAACTGCTTCATGTAATAGTTGTGCATGTGGACTTCAAACACATTCAAACAATTAAATGAATGTAACATGCAGCTTTGTTAAAGTTCACTCGTCATAAAGCTTGCTGAATGCAATGCACAATACCTCATAATGCAAACTAACCTATGTGATAGCCCTTTGGAGCTAATTATACGTCAGTGCTCTTCAAATCACACACTGGCTCCGCCATTCAGGCATATGTTTCTGTTGAGTTGTTTGTTTCTTTGGTATACAGTTTGGGGGTGGGGGGTGGGGGGGCCCGAGCCCTCCTATTAACCTTTCTGTATGAAATGTTATCATATTTGAAGCTTGGAGACAAGATGAACACTGATAAAGGTCAGAGTTAGCAGCCAATTGACCTGTCAGAACAGTCAGACAGACCACTGCTTGTTGGTGAACTGTAATAGACCAGTAAACCTTTTCTGGGATCATGTCTGTCTCCACACTGCTTGTCAGTGTCTAGATGAATGACGTGGTGTAAGTGATGAACACACTTATGTATAGCAACAGCCAGAAGATGGCAGCCACGTGCATTTTAAGATGTTTCGATAGATGGATGGATGTTATAACTATAATATCTGTCTGTCTCACTCCACTTTATTCTGCAATATTAAACATTTACAGGAAGAATTTGTTAGTGCATACTTAACATCCTCACATATGGTGGAAACACAGGATGGCAGCACAGGACTATTTCAACTATTTCAGCCACTGAGCTGCCCTGAGATGAACAGTCTATGAGAGCCCACCAGGGTGCACTCCTCCCTCAGCACTAAGCAGCATAACAACTTGTAGCAGTTTGAATCCATATTTCACTAATGTGATCTATTCCCACATTTCCAAACATTTTCATCCATACTTGTGTGTTAATAGCGGGTTTCTAGTGAGATAGCGGTTTAGCATGACAAAAAGAGAGAACAGGAGATGATTCAAATTCCACAAATTATTGTTAATTCAGCAGTGAAGCTACAAGTAAAGCAACATTTCCTTTTATGAATATGGCAAATAAGCATGCAGGGTGTATCATGTACTGCAGTTCTGGGATTGATTTGATTGCATACCTTTTTAGCATACCGTTTGTGTGGATTTGTTGTAATGGTTTGTGTTTATTTTAGCTAACAGGTCAGCAAAGATAGAATTCACTCCTCGGTAATGAAGTGAGTAACTAAGTTAACAACGTTAACTTAATGTCAGGGTTATGCAGTAAGCAGCCTGTATCATCTGTGTTGTCTAGAGCCAGTTTGGCATAAAGACTGGTCGGATCACCATTTCGGTTTAGATTGAGAAATCTCAACAACTACTGCATGGAGAGCCATACATCTTTGGACCAATACACTGCACATGGTGTAATGAGGATGAATCCTAAAGACTTTTGGTGGTCCCCTGACTTTACCTCTAGCACCACCACGAGGTTCACAGGTTGTTGCTTTTTCGGTGAAATGTCGCTATTCAACAACTATTGGATGGATTGCCATGCAATTTGGATAGACACTTAATAAGCATGCCCCTCCTCCATTCCCATAAGCTGATGGCAAATGTTAGCATGCTAACACACTAAAGTATAATAGTAAACAATCCTAAACATGATACCCAAGTTTCAGCAGGTTGGCATTGTGATTGTGAGCTCACTGGCATGCTGACATTAGCATTTAGCTAAAGCACCACTGTGTCTAAGTGCAGCCTCACAGGGTCGCTAGCATGTCTGTGGATTCTTCGTCTTGTTTTTCTTACATTTAACAATTCACTCTCGTCTTTCTACCATCACACTTCTCATATTTACCCCCTCTTTGTGATCCGGTTCATGTGTTAGCCAGCTGCAGTGTTGTACTCCGAAGCTTGGGTAAAGTAGTGGCGGATCTCTCAGACACATTCACTGTTAACAGGCATATTTAAGACACACACACACACACACACACACACACACACACACACACACACACACACACACACACACACACACACATACCTTGACTGTATGCACACATGCACACATGTCAATTTATTTTTCATCATCCAAGTTGATGGAAGATGAGATTAGGTGTTGGCAATGAATGACGTGTAATTACCAACCATTCACACAAATTTTATGCTGCCAGGCATTTTTTTTAATCAGCCCTAAAGCAGCAGAATCAAGGAACTCTAACTCAGATTTGGAGAGGCCTTACAGAAATAATCTTTTTTACTTAGTCAGTCATTGTAAGAGTGCCAAGTTATCTCTCAAACAAATCAGATTACTCTGCGTTTGAATAGAAACAAAATAGAGCTATTGTGCAGAAACCCAAGACTGGAGTGTGTTTCAGGAGAGTTGTGGGATTTGTAGGGTGAGTTAGAACAGTGCTGGATCAGTAAGACCAGATAAGCACACTGCCTCAGCTCATGATCTCCAAGACTAATGATGCAGCGTTTGATTGGTACCCCGTGTTCCATCACCCGGGCCAATGACTTGAGAGTATCTCGGTGTGGAGGAGTTATCTCACCTAGCCAGTTAGAGGACAGTGACAGAGATGAAAAGAGAAGAAATAAAACAGCAGAGAGAGGAGATGGAGACAGAGATGAGAGATGAGGAGCCAAGAGAGAGGAAGATATATAGAGGATTAGAGTGCTGCTATAAACACAAAAACACGTTTGTAATGCACCTTATCAGGTATCGGAGAGTAATGGCAATCTCTGAATTTGATGCTCATAATGGTCAGAATATGTTTATGGGGTTTTAGTGGTGATTCTGTGTGTGTGTGTGTGTGTGTGTGTGTGTGTGTGTGTGTGTAACACTCTTTCTGAAATATCTATACTTTTAGGTTGATCTTAAGCTTTGTTTGCAAGGCTTAACACATCAAAGTAAGTATCCTCCATGCAGCTTCTCCCTTTCAACATCCTCCTCATCTCCTCCTCTAGTTTCCTCTGCTTTCTCTCAGGGATAAATGTGATACATTAAGCATGCACACAACTGAAGGCTTGAATGGATTACGCAAACGATCAGCTGTCCTTTAATTCCACGCATCAGTAAATTAAATGAGGCACAACAAAAACAAATTTACTCATTTGTTAAAACTAAAAGTAGGAAAGGTATTCAAAGAATGATCTCTTTCCTTAAGAAATACAAAATTGAGTGTGTTGCAAAGTTTTTCAACACTGGCAATTAAATTGACAATTAATTACTAAACGTTGTTGTAGTAATGTAGCTTTGTAATCCCTGTATCAGAGGGATTTCTAACCTATATCTGTCAAGAAAGCACCAGAGTCTTGAAAATAGATGGAACAGTTCACAAAATCCGTATTTGTCAGTTGAAAAGAACAGATTTGACTAGAGATGTGTGTGCAGTGCTCCTGAATTTACGGTCGAATGTGAATAATGCCCAAGGACAGTGTGGTCCAGTTCAGAAAGCTATAAGAAGAGTTAACACAATTTAGATTTTCTATTACTACGGGGGTGGCAGCAAAGCTAAATATAAATAAATGATGCATGGTTCTGCTGCAGTGCTAGCAACATATTTGTGTGCAGGGGCCATGCAGAAAAGTTTTGGGAACCACTGGATTAATGTGCCAATTTGTTTGATTCATTGTTTGGTCCATAAAATGTCAGAAAATTGAAAAATACAGATCACAATTTCCTGAGGTCTACAAAATGTCTTATTTTTGTCCGATCAACAAAACCTTAAGAGATATTGAAAGAAAGCAGGAAATCCTCACAATTAAGAAGCTGGAACAAGGTTTGGCATTCTTGCTTGAAAACTGAATTAAACAATTAATTGATTATCAAAATAATTGTTGATAAGTAATCAATGATTTTTTGACACACACACACACACACACACACACACACACACACACACACACACACACACACACACACACACACACACACACACACACACCTTGACAATGAGGAGTCGGAAAAATAAAACACCACATACACAGAGTTCCACCACTCCTCTTCCATCCTTTTCAAAGAAGTATTCATCTTTTTTGTCAGGCACATCCAAACTACCTTGACCTTCTGAGTCATCTAAATGGGTGAAATTGAGCCATGACAACAAGCAATAAGTATATACTAGGAGAATAGGAGCAGGGGATAGGGAGCCTTTTTTGTTGTGCACCCTTTCAGCAGCTATGGCAACAAAACAAACCTGGTTTTGTTTTGTTGTTGCAGCTTCACACAGGGTGGATACGAGGTGACATCTGTTCAGGAATCCCTGCTCATACACCTGAAAGGCTTCAGCGCTCTTCTTCTGAAATAGAGAGATTAATAAATGTGTGACTGTTTTCGGATAAAAAAAAAATAAAAAAAATAAAAACGCTCAACAACAGATGTGTGTGCATGTGCATCATCACCGGCACAATATGCTGTACGTTATCTCCGCACAGCCACCTGTTTATATGAAGGGAGTCAACAAACATCATATGAATTCCAATAAGGCTCACCCTCAGAGTACACACACTTCATCATCGTGAAGCTAGCACTGTTCACTGTAATCTAAATCCCTTATGTGAAAGCTGTGTGTGTGCATGTAAGAGAGGCAGGGAGGGAGATTACAGCTGCCAGTTTTCAGTGGTCTTGGGGGCAATGTGCAGAGTGGGGTTAAGATAATGGGTCTTTAGTATCAGCAAGATTGATTGCAGGGTTAATTAGCAAGAACTGTGCTCATCACGAAACAGGTAAACCAGAGATTTGAAGGTACACATAATGAAACACCCTGGAATGATACTCTGATTTGAGTCCTAGACTTGTGGTCTTTTCCAGCACAACTCCTCGATCTTGGATACTAAATCAAAATGTGTCAGTGTGGCCGTAGACCGAAGTCTGACCAACCTTTTTTCAAGTAAAACCGTAAAAAAATCTACGCTTGAAATAGTTGAATATTCACCTCATGTGCTGCTCCCATTTTCAGAAGGGAAATAAGACTTTTTAAACTGGAAACGTGTTGAGAATTAAAGCTGCTAATCTCGAGGATTAATACAATTGAGTTTGCTGGATTTTGGTAATGCCCTGTTTCCTAAGCTTTGCCCATTAGGCACCTGCTGCAGTCACACTCCAATGGCCTCACAGGAAATTGCCTGGTTTTAGGAGGGTGAGAGTATGCCAGGGCATTTGCACTGCAACACAAAAAACACTTGCACATTCACATCCCATACACAAAGGCAGGAGGTGAGATTTTGCTCTTCTTTTCTTTTGGCTTCATGAGCCCAATTACCAGCTTCGGTTTGTGTGTGAGTGCGTCAGTGCATGTCTGCAGGCAGGTGCGTCAGCAGACCCTGACAGTCAGTTTTCATGCACCACAGGCTTTGCCACAAGCAGAAGAAGAAGATTGGCCCACTGCTCCTCCAGGATGCTTTCACAAACATGTCGATTTCAAGGAGCCAATTGGGAGTGAGCTACTGGCCATCGATTACCATACCTCCTCACTCGCCTTACTGTAGCAACTTAAAACTCAGATTCATATTTTCAGCATTTACACAATACACAATATTTGGATAAATGTTGCTTTTTGTGACTTTTTCAAAACTATGTTGTAAAATTACACCCTTTAGAGTACAAGGAACACCCTTTTTTCTTATTGAACAGCAGTTACATGTTTTCTTTGGATTTGTATAAGAAATTGCTTTACTTTTCTATGGCTGCATTTACTTTAGTTGTAAGGGCATTTAACACTTGTATCAGTGCCTTGGTGCCTGGTTATATGTGGTAGCTTGGACTGCATGAGTTTCTGATAACACAACAGTGTCTGGCTGTCACACAAACAAGTTAGAGAACGGGAGGGAGGAGTGTTACGCCGGCTACACACTGGCTGCGTGGCGTGAGCGTGGTGTTTCTGTTGCGTGTCAGCTGTGTAGCGGCTGCGTGGATTTTTCTACGTCTTTACACACCAGAAACATGTGTGATGCGGCGCTGCTGCTGCTGCTAGCCTTGTCTGGACACATGGATGTTTCCCATAAACATAAATATATACTGATTACAGCAAAGACAACGTCGGCAGTGTTGACGGCAAAATAGGCTACAGAATATTTCGTTCTGTATTGTGTTTTATATTTGAAAATTGATAATTATAATTTTTTTAAATTACGTTTATATCAAAACCTAGAGACAAAATGTCATTTATTAAATGTATTCGTGTCTAAATGACATATAAACATATTTTCATATTCTATTTTGCCTGGAAACGCTTCCAACAAACATGTCGCGTGAAAAATAGACTTCGGTCCTATTTCTAGCACGCACGCGTTTTCGGCGCCACCTGAGACGTGCGTGTCACACAGGCAGTTTGTAAGCTCTAACCTGTTAACATGGGAGCCCAAATAAAAACAGACACGCCACGCAGCTGACACGCTCGCGCTACACAGCCAGTGTGTAAGCAGCCTTAAGGACACAGTTTCACTGATGCAGAGCACAAGGTCCAGCCATTATTATCCCTGCACAAAGCTGAAACATCTGAGGTTTTAGACAGTCAAAGTAACAGCAACAGCAGTCACATCTATACTTGTTGATGATCTAAAGGCAAGGGAAGTAATAGTAGCTACATTTTTTTTTATGTGTTATCATCTGCAGGCATTACATGTAAACAAGTTTAGAAGAGACATTTACAGTAACAGAAAAATCTTCTGTTTTATTACTACTGCTGGATTTTTACTTGACACAATGGCCTGCATTTCTGCCTCTAACCCCATAAAGGGATACTTCACCGATTTACCGTGTTTAGTTATGTGCATTCAAACTATCGCACATGTGTACCACCGGGATACATTGGTACAGATCAGACAATATGCAGGACACTTTATTACAGACGGAATACTCGACATACTACGTGAGCTTCGCACGCCTGCTACGGAGACCAGCGATCGATGCCTCTGGCCGGTAAAGGGACATCCTCAGCGGGGAATGCGGAACGAGTGGAAAGTGGAAAGCTAACGCTAGCCGGCCACCTGTCTCATCCATCCTGCTTGCAAGTGTCTGCTCATTAGACAACAAACTGGACTACATCCAACTTCAAGGAAACTCCCAACGCGAGTTCAGAGACTGCTGTGATTTTGTTGTTGTGGAAACATGGCTGAACAACAGTGTACCGGACTATCCAGCTACCAGGCTGGCTAGCCCTGCTGTGTCGCCAGGTAAGACTAGTGGAGGTGGGCTGTGTTAACACAGACTGGTGCTTGTATCCAACTAACTGCTAACTGCTGGTGGAGTTTGTGACTGTTAGATGCCGACCATTACACTGTGTTTATACTCTATGTTTACAGCCCACCAAGCGCTAATGCTAGTATGTGTTAGCTGAACTTTACGGAGCATATAATGTGTGTGCACTAAATGGAGCCTGTTTCGTATGTCGTTTTTGTATAATGTCGTGTTTATATATTTGAAATGTGTAACACCACTTGAGCCACGGTGAAACGTTGTTTCGAATATATATGGTTGAAATGACAATTAAACACACTTGAGTTGAGTTGACTGTCTCACTGTCTGTCTGTCTGTCTGTAAACGGTAGGCGTGGCTTGGGAGTGGACGCTAAAGCAGCGAAGCAAGTGCATTCTGGAATTTGGTGTCTTTCATCCACATGAGCCAAAAACATTTTCTGGCTTTTCTCGGCCTAGAAGTCACCAATTTCTAAATAAAATTCACATTTCTACTACATAAGTGACCCAATTTAAAGATATAGTCATCTTTCCAACGGTGAAATATCCCTTTAATGCACAACTATAAATCTGCCTCATGTGCTGCTACTGTTACTTTCCTTTCTTGCAGGGGAAGGTTGGCATCTACGATCAATAAACAGCTCCCCCTTGTGGAAAATCTGCACTGATGTAAGCGAGTTGCAACTCAGTTTCATTCAAGGTTATAATCGTTAACGAAAAGGAACAAAATAACAAAAACTAGGTGGGAAAAAACATCGTTAACTGAAATAAAAATAAAAACCAAGCATTACAAAAAAACGATAACTAAACTAAAACTGTAATGTCTGTTTGCAAAACTAACTAAAATAAAATAAAATGATGGAGTAAATGTCCTTAGTTTTCGTCTTTGTCAATGTCTTTCATAGAGCAAATAACATTATATCTTTCAAACCATGACATTTCTGTTCTGTTTCTGACTGGGAACCCAGAAATTCCGACATTCCACGTCAAATTGAACACAACATGGTCCGTGCCCCTTGCCTGGCATCGTAGCGGTACCAAAGCCGGTCTACAGAAAGCCTTTCCACTCCCTATTCAGCCCCATTGTACCAAATTTGGTTGCAGTTCCACCAGAGTTCCACCGGGGGTGATCGCGATCCAGTGCAAAATGAATGGGAGTCTATGGAGCTAGACGGCTAAATGTGTCTCTTTGGACTGATTGTCATTGAACAATCTCAGATTTGATTGTAGTTTTTGCAAGTTCAACATGGGTTATAGGTCAAAAGTTGAATGAACGAGCACTTATGTCCTTTGAATTTCTTACAGGTTGGGTCGTTGTTGCCCATAACACGCTAGCATACTGCTAATGGATGCTGATTGGTCAGTGAAGGACTGATTACGATCGGAGATCTCGCTTGATGGCATCCGAAGCAGAACCAGAATGTCAGAGTGAATATTTCGGCGTGGGCTTTAAAACATTAGCAAAGCTCTTTCTAGCACGTGTATTGACAGGGAAAGACTAACCTATCAGCTGTGTTGTATTAACAGGGAGAGTCTAACCTATCAGGTGTGTTGTATTAACAGGGAGAGTCTAACCTATCAGCTGTGTTGTATTAACAGGGAGAGTCTAACCTATCAGCTGTGTTGTATTAACAGGGAGAGTCTAACCTATCAGCTGTGTTGTTGATGCCTTGAGAGAACAAAGGAAGCGACTCAGAGCTTGCCGTAAAGCAGTATCTCTGGCCGTATATGTGTATGACGTCACTGACATTTTAAAAGGCTTTTTAGAACAAAAAATCCACTTTAAAAAAATCTAACATCCAGCAGTGTGTATTTTCTTAGCCTCCTCTTTCGAATGCAACATTCAAATTACTAGACAAAAAATCATATCCTGAGAAAAGTGGATTTTGAGGGGTATAGCTCAATAGAGTCCCATTCATTCTGCACTGGCCTGTGAGCGCCCCCTATATGGAACTCTGGTGGAACTGCAGCCAGTTCAGAAGCCGGAAGTAACGAGAGAGTGGAACTTCTTCCTTTATTAGAAATTCTTTGGCGGTACCAAATGTTGGAAGAAAGCAGCAGAGACCGATTTGATTATGATTATGGCAAGTGCCTTGCAGTGGAAGGTGGTAAAATATGTGGACAATTTATTACAGGGAAAAATCCCATGAATTTGAAAGTACATTTGAGTAGCGCGCACAAGCTAGGAGGCTAACCTAGCTACCATAACAAGGTAAAGGAGAACGCAAAGTCCCCTTTCCCCAAAACAGAAGCCATTTTATAGTTGTGCGTAAAATCAGCGGCTTAGCCCCGCAGACCCCCACAGACCCGTCTGCGTCTATGCCGGACCCTACGCCGTAGCCTGACGTACACCTCTCGAAAAATTTAACTACACGTCGCAGCGACGCACGTCGCTCGGCCGTGGCTTGGTAGCGTTGCATTTCCCCTGGCTCATTTCCTGGTTCTCCTTCTCCATCAACAACATGAGATCAAGGAGAGGGTTAACTTCTCCTGCTCCAGATTTCCCACCATGGTCAGAAAGAACATGGGAGACTCTTTGGTTCTCTCACTAGGACTCTAGAGTTGCTACTCACTCGAAAGATAATCGCTGTCACTCTCTCACTTCTCCCTCGCTCTATCAACCACTCCTCAAACACACAAACACGCCGGCTCGACGCACACACCAGCGTACAAGTATAAACATCAGGCCGCTTACGTAGGCTACGGCGAAAGTTCTGTGTGGAGCCTCTGCACAACTGTAAAACGGTACAGGGCGCAATATTTTTTCCCCCACTATGGCCACAGCAAGACCTGCCCTTCAATAGCATTCACACACTACTATTGGCCAGGCATCCATGCGTACAGGTTCCGGTCCTATCCCCTGACCAATCCCCTAACCCTAACCTTCACCACTCAAGGTCAAATGCCTAACCCCAACCAATCGAGCTGCTTCATAGGGCGGGTCTTGGTGTGGCCATAGTGGGATTTGTAATTTTGCGTACAGGGCATGAATGTATGGGTACAGGACCAGGCAGCACGACGGAGACAACAGCAGGACAGAGAACACTACAGGAGGGCTTTCACCGGTGACCCGATAGCTGCTGGTTAGTAAATACTAGAGATGGTCCGATACCATTTTTTGCTTCCCGATACCGATTCCGATACCTGAAATTGCGTATCGGCCGATACCAAGTACCGATCCAATACCAGTGTGTCAACAATGAATGAACCAGAACTTTCTTTTATTATCCAGTTTTTACAGTCCGTTATAACGGAAAAACTTTATAAATAAACTACTTTAATGTAGATTTTCTTTAGGGCTTTATTACGTGGTATCGGATCGGTGTATAAACTCCAGTACTTCCCGATACCGATACCAGCGTTTTAGGCAGTATCGGAGCATCTCTAGTAAATACGCAGGAACACCACAAGCAGGAGTAAGTGTGGGTTTATATGTGGATTGATACCGGGATGTCTACACAACTGTGTGAGTCGATTGACTTCAAAAAGTTTGCCATTTTACTCAAACCATAGTTCAAAACACCTGTTCATGTCTGTCTTCTTTAGTCTGTTGGCTATTTAGGGTTTTTTCCTGGAACACGTCACTTACACATTTTGCACTTAGGCTGCTGCGGCGTCTTGTGTAGACTGTTTACATATTTATGACCGTACGCTACATTTTATGTACCGGTGTTATTGTTGAATACATTGTGAATACATATTTCTAAAATTTTATGATGTTTTTGTTGAGTTATTATTACACAATACTTTTTCTGACCTTTTTGAATTCCCCAACAAATAACCCATATTACAAAAAAGACTAAAACTAAACTAAAACTAAGCATTTTCAAAAAATAAAACCTAAACTAAAGTAGCAAACCGGCTTTAAAAATTAATTAAAACTAAACTGAATTTGAAAACAAAAAGTTGAAACGAAGCGGTTGGGATGAAGATCAGCACCTCTAAATCTGAGGCCATGGTTCTCAGCAGGAAACCGATGGAATGCCTTCTCCAGGTAGGGAATGAGTCCTTACCCCAAGTGAAGGAGTTCAAGTACCTTGGGGTTTTGTTCGCGAGTGAGGGGACAATGGAGCGGGAGATTGGTCGGAGAATCGGGCGCAGCGGGCGGTGCGGTATTGCATTCAATCTATCGCACTGCTAGATAAAAAGAGAGCTTAGCCAGAAGGCAAAGCTCTCGATCTACCGGTCAGTTTTCGTTCCTACCCTCACCTATGGTCATGAAGGCTGGGTCATGACCGAAAGAACCAGATCCAGGGTACAAGTGGCTGAAATGGGTTTGCTCAGGAGGGTGGCTGGCGTCTCCCTTAGAGATAGGGTGAGAAGCTCAGTCATCCGTGAGGAGCTCGGAGAGAGCCGCTGCTCCTTTGCGTCGAAAGGAGCCAGTTGAGGTGGTTCGGGCATCTGGTAAGGATGCCCCTGGGCGCCCCCCAGGGAGGTGTTCCAGGCACGCCCAGCTGGGAGGAGGCCTCGGGAAGACCCAGGACTAGGTGGAGGGATTATATCTCCAACCTGGCCTGGGAACGCCTCGATCCCCAGTCGGAGCTGGTTAATGTTGCTCGGGAAAGGGAAGTTTGGGGTCCCCTGCTGGAGCTGCTCCCCCCGCGACCCGATACCGGATAAGCGGACGAAGATGGATGGATGGATGGAAAAGTTGAAACGAAATAAAAAATAAAAACTAATGAAAAATGCAAAACTATAATAACCTTGGTTCCATTAGGTGTAAAAAGAAGCAAACCGACTCGTTAACTCCTGCAGTATGTAAAAGCCTCTTATCTGTGTCATCACCTTTTGATGAACCTGGTGGAAACTTTCCTCCTCCATTAACATGATGCTTGAATCAAACTCATCTGAACCTATTCACCCATTTGGTATCCTGTTTTGATCTATCTATAAATTCTACTCTACATACAGGCATCTGATATATTAAGCACCAGCGATAGCAATGCATCACCCAACCACACAAATGTCAGTGCAGCACCAAGGCCAATGAAAATCAACAGATGAAATACTCCATCCATAAAGTAAACAAGAGGTCGAGAAGGTGGAGAGCCACGTCCTGGAACACTCCACCGCCTTCGATTTCCCAAACATACAGATACTGATACAGGATGCCATTTACTCATGCGCTTGCACACTTGCACTTTGCTCATTCCCTCACGCTTAAATAGGCCAGCACATGCCGTTATTTCCCCTTTTGTTACCTCCATGATTCCTCACGTTTCTCTGCCGCGAGAAATTACCAGTCACTTCATTACATCTATAGCTATGCCTCTACTGACCCCATTTCTCCAGCCCTCCTCTCCCCACCTACCCAACACCATCTACAGTGCCCTCAGGGAAGAAAACTAGCAATTAGTATGCTGATACATGAGCCAGTGGTGTTGCCATAACTAGTTAAACAGCTATTTCCACCTCTCGCTGTGTAGTGAACCCCTGAAGAAGCCTCTCATGTGCGTGTGTGTGTGTGGGTGTATGTGTGCGCGTGTGCTGGAGTGTGTCTTATAATGAGGCTGAAGGACCACGGCAGTACATACTGTTCTTGTCACAGTGAAAGGTATAACGTTGATGACAGATGCTCTCATTATGTGGTCTAGCACTGACTCACTCGCATCTGTCCGTCTGTCTGTCTCTCTGTCTGTCTCTTTGTACGTGCGTGGGGTTTTGGAGTTACATAAGAATCCACACACATTCCTGGGAAATGCGTTTTCTGTTCGCTTGTGCGAGCAAAGGAGCGAGGGAGCGTTACCATGACGATGGCATTAGAAACCAACCTTGCATCAAACCATGTGTGTATATTTGTGTCGTCCTGTTGTGTTTTTCTTTTTTCGTGTCTGTGCGTGTGTGCTTCCGCATTTGAGAAGGTTCCATTAAAGCCAAATCCAAGAAATATTGGCGTCTTGGTGCATTAAAAGAGGGGAGGAGGATGGGGAAGAGATGGAGAGCAAAGGGGAGATTTGTTGGTGGAAAGATGCAAGATGGAGAGGACAAATGAGGATGCAGGGAAATTAATTAGAGGGAGGGAGATACTGATTGCAGACCCAGATGTTTCCAAATGATGCCCCCCTGACTCTCCCCCTCTTTCATGCCTTTGAATGTCATTTTGCCAATCCTGTTAGCAGCCTGTGCACCTTTGCCAAAGCAATGAGTAAGCTGTGTGTGTGTGTGTGTGTGTGTGCGCGCACACATGCATGTGACAGTTGGAGCGTACTTGCCTGTGCCTGAGAGAGCACATATATCTGACCTGACCTACGCTGACCAGATTAGTAGTGTTTTCTCTGGCCAATGCTATGGGGTGTGAGACCATGCTTGACCCACAGCATGGGTCACCTCACCTTCCCCTCAGGTCTCGTATATCCCCTGTCTCCTCTGCCACGCTGGCTCACTCACAGGATATTAGATATTATAATCAAGTTTTAGGATGTTTTCTGTTGCTTATCATTGCTTCCGTATTGAGGATTATGGCAATGCTAACCTCACCCCATCCTTAAAGTTTGTCTCAGTGACTTAAAAAGTCTAATGGATTGGCGTGTAATTTGACAGGGTGATCATGGGACAAGAGGGACCTTATATACTTTTCATACTACTGTAAGACCATGTTCAGACCAACATAGCAATGCTGTAAAAATGCAGCCTCCTCATTTATTTCAAGGCAACGTAAATGGCATTACAAGTTACCTAGGCTGCATTGCAATAAGATCCACACAGTGAGATATACAGACTTTAAATTTGTGATAAAGAGGGCACTGGTATTGGATCCATACCCCAAGTTGAGGTATATGTACTGATTTTGATAGAGATACCAATAGAGTATTTAATACCTTTTTTTTTCATTCGATACCCATCATTTGAATGGAAGTATTCAGTTGCGTAAAATGCCAACACTACTCCAGGGTTTATGCTAGACTTTATTTTGATAGCCAATAAGGCTTTTAATATTCTAGAATTCCAGCCATATAGAACAACCACCAGACATATGTTTTAAAAGCCTACATTTAAACAGCAAAACTACACAAAAAAAACACAAACACTATGATCCAAGTTCCAAATAAAACGATTACAAAACTAATCTAAGTCTTAATGCCTGATTCTGATTTTTTGCTCAGATCCGATTTTTTGTTTGGCTGTTCACATGACCTTTTAAAAATGTGGCCTATATCAGATTCCAGTGCGAACTGTTTGCGGTTTTGAAATGACCCGCATTCGCAAAAGAACAATAACAATGACATCAGACGCAGCACGCTGTTGCACTAAAGTTAGGGAGGTTATGGAGGAAGTCAGCTTTTTCGCTTTTATTTCAAAATGTTTGTGTAATGACAGCCGTAACATTAATGAGTAGGTGCTGAGGAGGAGAAGAATGAAGACAGAGAGAGACAAATTGGCTATTTTGGCCTTTTGCGGAGTTATGGCTGCAAATTCACTACACAGGTCTGTGTGACCGGACCACCGATTTGCACGTCAGGACCGCTACGGGCCTCCACCACTCTGGCTTCGCCCTCGCTCACGCTCCACCTCCCCGGCGGTGCGGGCGAGACAAAGGTGGTGCGCCCGACCCCGAGGGACCGGGACCCCACCTCAGCCGGCGCGCACCGGCCCTCACTTTCATTGCACCACGGGGCGACCCTCTGACTTGCGAGCGCGTTAAACTCCTTGGTCCGTGTTTACAGACGGGTCGGGGGAGTTGCCGACATCACCTTTTTACGTGAGCTGATCCCCGCCCTGGTGATGCGACGCGTCGGGAGTAGGGGGCCCCACCCCTCCCCGCGCAGCGAGGGGTATTGAGGTAAAAGTCGCATCAAATCCACCTTGGTTGTTCACACTGCGGCCACATTGAAAAAAATCAGATCTGGGTCAGATTCAGGACCACATGTGGAAGTGGCCTGAATCTTATTTAAAAAAATCTGATCTGGGCTAGATTTGAGTGTTCACACTACCTCTGAAGAAGTCTGACCTGGTCACTTGACCCCAAAAAATGGATTTGGGCCACTTTTGCCTGCAGTCTGAATGTAGCCGTAGTGAAGCGCTGCAATGTGGGAACAGTTCATTAGTGCAAATAACAATAAAATCAGAACTGGACTTTCTTTCACTGTCAGCATTTGTGTGACAATAGAGATGACAACACGCTAGTCTGCGGTTCTGGACTTTCTGCTCCTCTTACCAGTAGCTTGAGCAACATGCCAACACCAAAACAGCCCACTGTATATTTTTAGTTTTAGAGTGTCGTCTGACTGGCCAAAGGTAATGAGTGTTGTAAAGGCAACTTGGGGGCCCTGAACGTTGGCAATGGAAGTAAATCGCGAGGTGCAGAATCGTGCAAAATGAATTGAGTTCCTCAGGATACTGGGCTGAACAAGATGCTGTGTCAGTCAAGCAGGGATGTTAGTTCCATTGACTGTTGGATGATAATTTAAACCATGTGGGTGATTTGCACCTTGATAATACTGTACATGAGAGTCGTTGAGGTGACATGGGACGCATGTAACAGAGTCATCCGATTCACACAAATTGAATCTGCGAATTGTTGTGAAACCACCAGGGTAAAGATGACAGAGGAGCATTGTCATGCGCATTTCCCATTGCTGGGATAATGCCGGAAACATGCAATAGGGCTTACCGTGATGATCTGTGCAGATTATGTAGTCCAGTATGTGACTTGTCGAAAGGTGTCTCCTCACTCAGACATTCTGTCACTCCACTTATTTAGAGTTTTATTTCATTCCTAGAGGCCACTGTTCTGATCTCTTCAAGCAACTGTTTGCTTCAGTTGTCCACATCTGGGAGCCAAATGTTTATTTTCTAACTCAGTCTACTATTGGTGTTAAAGCAAACATTTTATGTTGACCCTGTTGCATCATGGGGTATATTTCAACAAAATGTCTGTGGCCTTGCTGGTATATGTAATGTCATACTTTCTTTTTTCTTTCATCCAAACTATTTATTTCCTTAAAGAACTAAATGTAAGGTGGATTTGATTTTTTAAAAATGGTATGTATCTTATAACCCATTTCATAGCGTTTACATTATTTTGTATAGTCCACCCAAGTAAAGTAGCAGAAAACACAGTTACATGTATCCTGTGTAATGATCAATACTATCACACAACTACACAAAACTACATGATTTAAAATTCATCCAGAGGCTCACGTCCCTTTAACCCAATTTAAACTCTATCCTGATAACACACATAAAAGACCTGGCTATCTCTTCTCTGCTATTACTCAGCTTTCTCTCACAGTAGTCTATTAACTGTGTGTTGTCTTAGCTCTGAGCACTGCTTCCTTCTATTTCACTGCAGCCCTCAGAGACCAAGGGACACTCTCACATCCTTGCTATACTGCAAAAAAAAAAAAGTTCAATAGCTTTGAGAAAACTTTGATGTTCCTATTGGCATTCCTGTTTTTCTATTGCTTAGATTTACTGTATCAAATATTTTACATGTGAGGGGATATATACTAGAGATGGCCCGATACCACTTTTTTGCTTCCCGATACCGATTCCGATACCTGAACTTGCGTATCGGCCGATACCGAGTACCGATCCGATACCACAGTGTCATATATTTCATTATGTTTTAACAGCTGTATACTACTATCCCTGTATGGCTGTGATATGATTTCTATCTTTGTTGTCGGTCTGGCTCAGGTGAAACATGAACAAACAATGAATGCCCCAGAACTTTCTTTTATTCTCCAGTTTGACAGTTATAACGGAAAAAGAACATAAATAAACTACTTTAATGTAGATTTTCTTTAGGGCTTTATTACGTGGTATCGGATCGGTGCATAAACTCCAGTACTTCCCGATACCGATACCAGCGTTTTAGGCAGTATCGGAGCCGATACCGATACTGGTATTGGTATCGGAACATCTCTAGTAAATACCAGCTGTTAGTTATGGCTACGGCAAAAATCTGCAGACAAATGTTGTAACAGGATGACAGCTGTGCTTCAGCTGCATTCAAAGAGTCAAAGGTGACCCAGCTGAAACAGAGAAAGGAGACTCATTAATAGACAAATAGATAGAGGGAAAAGAGAAGCAAAAAGCGTCAGAAAGGGGTGTGTGTGTGTGTGTGTGTGTGTGTGTGTGTGTGTGGTCTCAAAGTGCTCAACCTGTCATTCAAGCTTGGGGGGTTTATCTTTTGAGGCAAGTGCACCAGGCTTAGCAGGCTTTGCTGTAGGGACGGCATATATCGGTGTACACTCTGAAGATGTGACAGAAGTCATCCACTAGGGGGGAGAGATATGACACTGTGTCATTATGTGTGCAATGCATAAAACATTCACAGCAATAAGCTCTTCTTTTTATGTTTTATTCTCATCGAATATGCACACGCATGCACGTGCGCGGCAGGTACGCACGCGTAGATATTGTAGGAGCAGTGGGCTGGAAGGGTAGATAGAATAGAGCAGATACGTATGTTCGCCTCAGCAAGTTATCTTCTCCCAGTCAGTGCGCCACATGATGGCTCGCTGAGAGGCTTGAAATTACAACCATGCTCATGTGAAGTGAAAATATTTTGGATGAGTGCATTCACCAGCTCCAGCTTCTCTTTTTTTCTTCTTCTTCTTTTCCAATGCTGCTCCTTTGTGCTGACCTACACTTACAGGAACACATTGGGCCCCTAACTGCACACATACACAATAACACAAAAGTTCATATGTTTGCAACTGGCTGGATGAATCATTTTGACAACTGAATGCAGATTATTAGTCCCTGACCTGTCTCCTCAAACAGAAAGATGGAACAGAAATGTCCATGTGGAGTAACAGTAGGAAGTGACAGTGGTAAACACACACTCTTATTTTAACAAACACTAAAGACAAAATATGATAAATCTGTAACACTTAAAGGAGCAGTGTGTAGGATTTAGTGGCATCTAGGGGTAAATTTGCAGATTGCAACCAATTGAATACCCCTCCACTTACCCCTCCCTTTCCAAGTGTGAACCTACAGTGGCCTTCAGGTAACGTAAAAATGAGAAAGGCCCTCTCTAGAGCCTGTTTGGTTGTCCGTTCTGGGCTACTGTATAAACATGGCAGTGCAACAGGGCGGGCTCTGTGGAAGAGGACCCGCTACCTATATGTAGTTCTAAGCTACGAAAAACACGACGCCTTTCCTTCCATTTCTGCCAACAGATCCCCCTAAATCCTACACACTGCTCCTTTAATACCTGAATCATGATGAAGTAAAGCACATCAGGAATTAATGAAGCACCTTCCTGATCAACCAACTGAGTCATACATGGTTAACTGCTCATCATGGACCAGTCCTCTATTAACAGCTGGTGTTAACTGATGCTGTGAATACATGCATTTTAATAACAGGGTGAAAGGCATTGATTGAATGCTAGTAGCCCCTTAGACAGTGAGCATGCAGCAGAAGTACAGATACATCAGACAGCCTCGTACTCCTCTGTTTCTGTACCACAGGTGACACTAGTTCAGAATGGCCCTGTGATCTTTGTGTGCAGCCCCACTTATCACTCCACGTGCCTCCGACAAACACCTTACAGAAATCTGTCTCCGAAATAAGTCACAGGGGAAATGGTGGCACTTTTTTACCATCCTAATCCAAGACGTATCCTGCAACCATTAAACTGAAGACATGCAGTGATAAGGCTGTCTCATATCTTCCTTTAAGGCTAACACAGCTAAGGCCAAAGGCTGGCTGGAAGATGTTTTCGCCGGAAGACATCTCCCCTTTCACAAATGTAATTTTCCTCTTGATGCCGGAACAGTGGTCACAGAGGATGGGTGAGGACACAGGGTAGTGTATTATACAACGCAGCGCGTTGGTGGGTACACATACTCGTTCAAAATCACGTTATTGTCTTTGTTTCTCTTTATGTCTCCTGCTGCAACCTCACACACAAAATGGTATTTAGTTGAAACTAGAGAGGTATTGCATTTTTATTTTAACAAAACAAATAAGCAGCAAATACATCTTTCATAAACATTCAGTTGGCCAGCAGGACACGATTGTCAAAATCTTCCTGTCACAAATGGTAGCTACCAAGCATGTTGATAAGGACGGGACTGGTACCAGAGGAAGTTGCACAGCTCTCTGGAACAGCAAGGTGCTGACCTTCTCACAGCAGGGTGACAACCAACAAGGCCCCGCCAACATGTGTATTCTGACAATCTGACTGCATGGAACCTATGTGGAACTCGATAGGAACCAGCTCTATCAACAGTGAGCACAATAACAAGATACATAAAATAGTTGAATAATGGTTCTCCGTACAAACAGTAAATGTTATTGAAAATAATGTAGTTTCTGTAGCAATCTAAGTTGTGGATCACATGCTGTGAAACATCCAACAAATGTTTCACACACACACACACACACACACACACACACACACACACACACAAAATAAAGCAAACACAGCTACGTGTGGGCGCAGCATAACTTTCCCCGTCTTTCTTTTAAAACCATTCAAATCTGTCCTTTGCTCTCGCATCTTCTTCCCCCTCACTTCCCAGACCTCTTCAGCCAAGCCCCTTTCCTCGTGGCCCATTACATTTCATCATCCCAACTGTCCTTTCTGTCATAAGTGGCCATCGGCTTTTAACAAGACGCGGGAGGCCACTGAAGCCAGCATGGTTAAACGCTCTCTGCTCCTCCATTCCCTCACTTGAACGCAGTGGTGATGGAGTCTCATGTCTGGAAGCTGTATTTCCCCTGTGGGCACTCTAGCATATTGTGGGTCATTTGTAGCGCTTAGATGGCTGAGCTAGTGAACAGATCTCAGCCTAAGCTCCTCCACAGAGTGCCTCAGTCTCTGCCTCAGTCTGTAAGCCTACAGCCAACAAAGAGAGTGGATTGCAATGCATGATCGACACACACACACACACACACACACACACACACACACACACACACACACACACACACACAAACACAAACACACACACACACACACACACACACACAAAAAACACACACACACACACACACACACACATACAGTGACGGAGCTGTAGGGCGATGGGCTGTGGTGGCTGCAGTCGCCAAGAGGATGTAGTGTCCCTTCAGTGGTGGTTCTAAATTGAATTCCACCCTGGGCGAGACCCCCTTTGAGCATATGGCCTTGTTTTACACAACATTTCCATGAATCTTGAGGACTTAAGGAGACGTGATGTTGAACTGCATGTGCCGATGCCACTTAACCCAAATGCCCCAGCAGCAGCAGCACGGGAGAGGAGAGACAGAAGAGCTGCATCGTCTATAGTGAGGTCATCTCGCTCTAATGTTAGACTACATTGCAAAAATATCACCAAGCATTCATAACCTTGTGATTCAGTGAGAGTGAGCCCAAAACATCAGAAAGTATGTTTTTGTGACATTTCTTTATTTACATTTTGTCAAAAAGAAAAATCAATTGCAAATGTCGGTCTCCTTGGCTGTGAACCACTCCTGGCGTGCGCCCATGGATGTATTAAGAGCGTGCATTATCCTAGCAAATCCGCCATTATAATAGCAATCCGCCATGGAACAAGCGCGCCTGCTCTTAAAGGGAATGTGAGGTAACGCTCTGATTGGTTTATTGCACGTTACGCCCAAACCACACCTATGAGTAATGTAGCTAGTTCAGACCAACCCATTTTAGATTTGCGTCGGGCGCAAGACTCATTTATCCCGCCAGTATCATAGCAACAGCGCCCAAGATCTGCCCACAAAGCTACTTGCGTTTGCCATTTGATACTTGCATTTCAGATCGTTAAAATAGGGCCCAAACAGTTATATTTTATTATAACATATGAAAAGACCAAATCTGTCTCTCAATACTTTCCAACATTCCCAAGCCCATTTATTTCTACTGAAAACGTCAATCTTTAACATGCGTACATTGGCGGCCTGGGGATTAAGGAATCGATTTATAATTTTTCAAGTCAGTCTTAAAACAATTTGCAGTAAATTAATGCACCTTGGCATTACGTTTTGTTGGTAAATGTGAGATGTTC
This sequence comes from Perca flavescens, assembly GCF_004354835.1. Taxonomy (NCBI): domain Eukaryota; kingdom Metazoa; phylum Chordata; class Actinopteri; order Perciformes; family Percidae; genus Perca; species Perca flavescens. Next base: position 37,333,076 of record NC_041340.1, on the reverse strand, counting down.
GAGTCTCGTCTTCATATTGGAATTTCGGAAACAAGCTCTCTCTCACTCCCGCTTGGTCAGTGGCACTCACATTATACTGACGTAAAGTCTGGCACGTGGGACTGCTGGGATTGGTTAAAGTCGTGGGAATCTCTGGTTATTGGTCAAATTTGCGGAAAAGTTGCGGTGATTGGGAAAGGTTGTGGTGAATGGGAAAAATTGCGAGTCACACTAAAGTCACGGTGATTGGTTGAATTTGCGTGAATTAATCCTGGAGAGACTGATTTCTAGCCAGCAATCGTCGCCAGCAGCTGTGGCAAGCTAGCTAATAAAGCTACTTCAATACTAGCTTCATGAGTTGGTTGAAAACACAGTCCCTGGCTAACTTGTCAATGTTTCCTCCGGATGTTTTTTTTCAGTTTTACAGAATCTTGTAAAGTGGTCTTAAATATGCACTACTGCAATCATTGGTAACACTTTACAATAAGGTACACAAAAAAATAGGTAGTTAATGATTAGTTACTGTTTTTGAAAGGGTAGTTACCCTTTTTGAAAAGGGTAGTTACCCTTTTTCAGAAGGGTAACTACGCTTTTTTCAGAAGGGTAGTTACCCTTTTTCAGAAGGGTGTTACCCTTTTTCAGAAGGGTAACGAATGGTTAGTTACCCTTTTTCAAAAGGGTAGTTACCCTTTTTCAGAAGGGTAACGAATGGTTAGTTACCCTTTTTCAGAAGGGTAGTTACCCTTTTTCAGAAGGGTGTTACCCTTTTTCAGAAGGGTAACGAATGGTTAGTTACCCTTTTTCAGAAGGGTAGTTACCCTTTTTCAGAAGGGTAACTACCCTTTTTCCACTTTTGCTAGTTTAATGGCAGAAAAAATGGTCCGTGTGCCAGGCGCGTGGTTCTAAAGGGTTGTACTTAGTGTCTTCATTCATTCATAGGTGTGTTTTGGGCGTAACATGTAATAAACCAATCAGAGATCATCTCCCATTCCCTTTAAAAGCCAGGCGCATTTGGACCTTGGAGCATTGCTGTTATGATGGAGGATTTGCTAAACAGGAAGGAGAGATGTTCAGGAGAAGAAACTGATCTGCTCGTGCGTGAAGTGAAAGTGTGCAAGCAGATCATATCATAATACTATTTCACATTGTAATATTTTTATTTGTAATCTTCTGCATGTGTGTGTGCTGCTGTGCGTCCCTGTGTGTGTATCAAGCATAGTGTGCGTGCGCTGTGCACGAGCCTAGCATTTTACTAATGCGCTGTTAAAATAACAATGAAATGTTGCGTTATTGACTTTAGACCAGGTTTTTGTTGGTCAATGGCGCGATCACTTCCCGCTGCCTCAAGATAGCAATACTCAGAGAATGCACCTGAACACACCTCCCTGTAAGACCAGAATGCACCTGAACACACCTCCCTGTAAGACCAGCATGCCCGTGGGCCACAGATGGGCGCAGGTGCATTTGCTATTTAAACGACAGGGGCGCTGGACGGGAAATTGGCGACTGCTTTGTGCTGCACTGGGTGTGAGATAGGAGATAGATTAATGTTTATATTTAAAGGTGCTGTAGGTAGGATTGTGAAGATCCAGGACTAAGCCAAACAATTTGAACATCGACAACTTCTCAGTCCCTCCCCCACTTTCTGCTAAAGACCAAAACAGTCTCCTAAGCCCCTCCCCCCACAAGAGAGAATGAATACGTGTGCCTGAGCAGTGATTGACACGCAGTTAGACACCCCCCCTGGCCCTGATTGGTGCATCTGAACAAGGAGCTGTGGAGTTTTGCAAGTCGCACTACAGGCTGGAGGTGGTGCCAGAGGAGCTGGATTTATTTTTAAATGACCTGCTACATGTAGTTCTACTGGAACATAGGGTCAGTTTCAGCAAATATGACAGAAAGTTAGTTTTATAAGACTTACCTACTGCATCTTTAATTTAATATACAATTTTGCTAAAAGATTGAAGCCAAAGGTACATGTCAAAAAGTTAGAATCCTTGTCAGTTGATGATCCACTGGAGTAAAGCATTGTTCTTGTATTGCAGAGAACGATATAGATAAATAAAAGAGTCTAACATAACCCTGTTTAGCTGTTTAGCTTACATACTTCAAACAGTATGTTTCACTTTTAAGGCTTTTAGGATGAGTTTGGTGGGTGTGTGTGCGTGTGTGTGTGTGTGTGTGTGTGTGTGTGTGTGTGTGTGTGTGTGTGTGTGTGTGTGTGCGTGCGGACATCTGTCTGTCTGCAGCTAATCTTGCTTACTACTGGACCCATCAGCCTAATATTTGTTGTGCACATTCTTTTTTTTTTTTTTTTTTGAATTGTTTTTATTATGCAAGTACAACAAAAAACAAATAGGCAAACAACCTGGTCAACCTGGTTTCCAGTCCAAGTCCATTCAAGTGTCAACCAGTGTTAAACAACATCCTCTTCACAGTAGGGGAAGAAACAAACAATTCACAATACTCAATCCCCTTTTACTTTATCCATACAGTACTCTTTTTTTTACACACAAGACAAAAAAAGAAACAGTAGACAAGACAAACAAACAAGTATTTAGACACATTCCGGACAGGTTACAACACACAGGACAAGTCATACTCTCATTCACACACACACACAAACTACACCTATGGTGCTCCTTAAGTGAACTGCTGAGAAAAAAAACAACAAAAATAATAAATACGTTTCCATGTTAAATTCACAAACAAAATAAAGTAAAATACAGAATGAGTTGAGCAAAGGTAGCGTTGGGCTGATTACAGAGCGTCAAATATTGATTTCCACACAGAGTTAAATTGTTTTTGTTTATTTTTGTCCACTGACAGAGTTTTCTCGATGTTTAGGTAATATTTCATTACATTTTTCCATTTTTCCAACCCTGGGGTATCTGTATTTTTCCAATTTTGTAACAACAGCTTCTTATAAACTAATGAGGAAAATATTAATTGCCATCCCATAGGATATTTCATTTTTGTTACATTTTGGAGTAAGCAGGCTTCTGGTGTAAATACAAATTTCTGCTTACAAATGTTAAAGAGCCATCTCTCAATATCAAGCCAGGTATTCTTTACTTTTTCACAGTACCAAAATGAATGAGTGAGTTAGTCATTACTACCGCATTGTAAACAGGTCGGGGGGGAAGATGCATCAAACTTATGAATTTTATCCCTAGTATAATAAGTTCTAGTCATTAATTTATATTGAATCAATCTAAGATTTTCATTGGTTGTGGCTTTATATGTTAAATTTAAGCACTCCTTCCATTTTATTTTTGCATTAAAATCCTTTATATCTCTGTCCCAGCTTTCATATATTTTAGTTAACAGATTACAATTAATTACTACATTATTGAGATAATCATACATAACACTTATATATTTTTTCTTTTCCTTACTTTGTTCCAAAAGGGTCTTTATTTTTTCTGGAACATCATTCACTATATCACAGTTCTCTTTGACCCAGTTTTTTAACTGCATATATTTAAATATATCTGAATCTTTTAGCTTAAATGTATCCTTTAATGTATCAAATGAAGAAATATTATTTGAGCTAATGATATCCGATAATGCTTCGATACCTCCATTCATCCAAGTTTTACACCTTAATTTGGTACCTTGGATTTTAACAGACGGATTATTCCAAATCTTAATATGGGTTGGAGTACTGATCTCCATTTTTAAGATCTCCTTAGTTTTTTTCCACATATTTAATGTACTGCTGATAACAAAGTTATTAGTCTTTACTTTCTTCTTGGAAAACAAGGAGGATAATAAACTATTTGGTTGTAATTGGTGATTTTCAATAGCCAGCCATGGATCTTCATTAGTATTATTAATAATACGATCCATATAAAACATCTGGGCTGCTATCTGATACTATTCCATATTAGGGACGTTTAATCCTCCTTCCCGTTTAGAGCAAGACAATAGATTTCTTTTTATTCTTGGGGTTTTCCCAGCCCAAATAAAAGATGTAATTATGGAATTTATTTCCTTGAAAAAGGTTTTTGGTGGAGTCAGCGGGATACACTGAAACAAATAAATAAACTTAGAAAGCCACATCATTTTTATCAAATTTATTCTACCAATTAGATTCAACTTGAGATCACTATAATTATTTAGATTGTGTTTGAAATTATTTTTCAGTGTTACAAAATTACTTTTATACAATTGTTTTTTATTTGCGCTTATGTAACAACCTAAATATTTAATTTCACTCTGTACTTTAAATTGTTTCAATATTTCTGGGTTTATTTGTTTTTGACCTAAAGTCAAAATTTCAGTTTTACCACTATTAATTTTATAACCTGAAATTTTTGAGAATTGACTCATTATATTAATTACACTCGCGATTGAAATGTCTACATCACTTAAATACAACAACAAATCATCAGCAAATAAGCTTAATTTATATTTGTTTTTGCCTATAATGATACCAGTAATGTTATCTGTTTGTCTTATTTTCTCAGCCAAGGGTTCAATAGCCATCAAAAACAGTGCTGGAGATAATGGACAGCCATGAGCAGTACCACGAGTTAACGAACATACCTCAGAAAGAACGCCATTGGTGTAAACTTGTGCCTTAGGGGCTCTATACACCGTTTGTACCATATTTATGAATTCTACTGGAAATTCAAATGTTTCAAGAACTTTATACAAATATGACCATTCCAGGCGGTCAAATGCTTTTTCGGCATCAACCGCCATCAAAGTCAAATCTATATATATATTTTTTTTGCATATTGTGTTAAGGATATGCATGTTCTAACATTAGTTCTAAGATCCATGTTAGGAATAAACCCAGCTTGGTTATGATGGATAATACTAGGTCAAATTAATGCCAATCTGTTATTTATTACTTTTGTTATAATTTTTTGTCGCAATTAATTAAGCTGATAGGCCTGAAATCAGAAGGCTTATTACATTCACAACCTGGTTTTGGTATCACAGAAATAGTTGAAAGATACATAGTCTCTGGCAACTTTTGCTGATTAACAAATGAGTTTACAACTTCCAGGAACAAAGATCTAATATTTGGCCAAAATGTTAAGTAAAACTCGATAGGGAGGCCATCTATTCCTGGGGCCTTTTTTCCAGAAAATGCCTTAATTGCAGCTTCAATCTCAGAGGTTGTAAAGACTTTCCATATATCTTCCTTTTGATGATCTGATAAGCACTGTAATTTGACAGATTTAAGAAAGGAATCTGGGTCATCATCTTTAATCTCTGATGTATACAAGTGTTCATAAAACTGCTTAAATCTTTTATTAATAATATCATTATTTGTAATAACATCATCAGATTCTTCCTCTTTTAAAGATATAGACTGAGTCTTTGTAACCCTTTTAACTATTGATGTCAGATGTTTACCGGATTTATTAGCTAAAATATAATTAAGCTTATTTGAATTTTGTCTAAAATCTTTAACTTTATCTATTAACATATTATCCATTTCTATTTTCTTTTCTTGCAATTTATTTTTAATTGTTTGGTCTCCATTTTTAAGTTGTGTTTCCATTAACTTAATGTCCTGTTTTATTTTAGCCATGTTCCGCTCAAGACTAGCTTTCCTTTTTGATGCAAAGGCTATCAAAGGCTACTCCCCTTATATATGCTTTGAAGGAGTCCCAGATAATACAAATATTTGGCTTATCTTGAGGATGAGGTTGCTCCACATTAGTTAAAATGAAAATATTAATTTGTTCTTTTACGTGAGCAACAAATTCCATATCCATTAAATATTTCCTATTCATTCTCCAAATGCTATGTTTTAGGGTGTTTTCCCTCGGAGTCATGGTACAAATAACTAAAGCATGATCAGATATCATAATATTGTCAATTTCACATAGTGTACAATTTTTAATTCCCCCTTGAGACACAAAAAGATAATCCAATCTGCTATAACTTTTTTGAGGATTTGAATAATAAGTGTAATCTTTTGAGTTTGGATGTAAGGTCCTCCATATATCTTGGAGATCATTAACAGAAAGACTAGTTTAAAAGGTATTCTCTTATTTATCAGTATCCCAACTCCTCTACTTCTTGATGTATATACTGCCTCAAAAGCCACCCCCACCCATCTTCTTTTCAAGTAGTCTATTTGACCGGCTTTAAAATGGAGTTCTTGGAGAAAAACTTTGTCAGCGGACATTTTTTCCAAGTGATAAATAACTTTGTGTTTTTTCAAACCCTCCTGTAGTCCATTTACATTCCAAGTTACTACTTTAAATGTATTTAATATATCTTTTATATTCCTCGTATGCATTTTTATTTTTTTATTTAAGTGGAATGATATAGGCCAAACTGTATAGCCCAACCCAATCTGCTGAATAACTTTATTCAAAAAAAGTAGGAAGCACCTAAAGAGTTCTGGCAAACCTTCATCCATCCATACCAACATGTAACATATAAACACATAACATATACCCCTCCCTCCCCCCTCCCCTCCTTCCTAGAAAACATGCTTTGTTAGAGCTTCAACTCCCCGCTCCATTTGATGTGTAAACAATGACTTCCAAATAATTCAATTAATACACCCCTCCTTAATAAAAAAATAAATAAAAAAGGTAAGTAAATAAATCTAAATCTTACCGAATTTAGACCATTTCCCAAATTGTCAAATTTCCCAAAAAGGAAAAAAATAAAAAAATAAACATAAAACAGGAAAAAAATGAAATAAAACAAACAAACACAGACAAACCAATAACCATTGAAAAAATAAGAATATGACTAATAAAGGGAGTGTACAACCAAAGTAAATCTAATTTTAACAATCTACTTTACATAAACCTGTGCCAAAATCCCATATTTTTTCCTCAAAAAAAAAAAAAAAAAAAAAAAAAGAACCAAAGGAGAAAATTAAACAAAAGATAATTACACAACCCCTTTCCCATCTAGTTGTACAATTTGGACATATTCTTTATATTCAGATTTAATATCTTTACGTCCAGTTTCATTTCTTTGTCGGAGATTTAAGAGTATTAAATGTTCTTACCAGGCTCTGCAAGATCAGGTCATTTTATACATGTGTACTTCTTTTTTAGTTCCAGTCTAGCTTTCTCCGGTGAGGTGAATGTGTTCACAAGGTCTCCATCCTCCACATACAACGTCAACGTGCACATTCATTACTGTATGCTGAAAGACCTCTCGTAATTGCGGTGATTCATAGTTTTTGAAAGACCTACTTTATTGACTGCTCTGTTGAGGCTGTTCTCATGAACCATTTGCACATATAAGTATGAAAAGTAATGCACTGTATTTTGAATGTATTCTAAGTATTTATTGCTGTGTGCACCAGAGAAAAATGGAAAACCATGATCTTGTCACGGGAGTACTATTTAACGGTACCATTGTTTTAATTCAAACCACAATCTTTTTTTTAAATCTTAACTAGTCATATTGGTGCCTAAACTTAACTGTCGTTGCCGCATGACATTACCTTTTGTCTCATGGTGACCGGTACCCAGCTGACAGTAAACTTTTGTTGGCTAAATTAAACTGTAAAGGTCGCTAAACTTAACTGTCATGTGACCAACCGGTGGTCAGCTAATTTTGTAGGATATCATACGAATTGGTGTGCATAAGTTTTCGTACAATATCATATGAACCGGTTCATGAGAAAGTGTTGCTCTGTTTTATACCATCATTGACTGCTGACTCCTCCTGATTGACTGGTAGAGGTTGCAAGTGATCAACAACTGCTTCAATAGCAAAAGGCTTTTTTGGCAATGAGGCTAGGATAAAAACAAGCTTTACCTAGTTTTTTGTTGTGGCTCAAAAGTTCCATAACCGTTATGTTATGATCCATTTAAGTTAGGCATGATACGAGATGAATAAATCCCCTTTTTTATTATCCTTGGCGCAATCTTGACTGTAGAGCTGCTATGGCAGCCAAAATGTACAATCAGGGAGCGAGTGTTGGGAAAAAAGCATTTCTTTCAGGCGGTGACTGTGGCGTTAGGTGTCGTGGGACAGCACATCCAGGGAGAGGGAGAAACATCTGGCAGAGATCTGCACTCTACTGAGTGCACTTTTCTAGTCTTGGGCAATGAGTTTGGCTGAGGTTGAGGGAGTGTTAATGTCCCCAAATAGAGCATAGCAAAAACATCATCCAAATAATTTAGTATCACTCTCACCACGCTTCAACATGTTGATAAATCCAAAGCTTGATAGACCTGTCGTGCCTAGTTACGGTTGCTAAACTATAATTGGAAAATCACTGTTTGGGGAAGAAGTGTAGTGAATGGGCAATTTCATGTTCCACAGTCAATTATGTTTACAGTTCAAACACTGTAACTGCAGTCATCATTCAAATAAACAACCACTACAAACCATATCCATAGATGCTTCCAAATAGCTGTTCAAACAGACATGGGCAAGATAAAAACCAATTATGAACAAAACAGGAGATTAATCCACAGCATGAAAACAATTTACTGATAACATTTAAAAATCTGAGAAAGTAAATGGAGCTAAATCTCCACTTTCAAAGGTGTGATAATGTGAGATAATGTCATTCTGGCAAAATGTGAATTTGGAGCCCAGACAAATTTGTTGATATGAGCAGAGAGATAAACAGAATGAGAGGGGCGGACAGAAAACTGCTTTTACGTTCATTTCCAAGCTACACAAAAATAAACTGGAGGCATGAACAGCGAATCAATATCACCTTATTAACGTGGACATACCGGAGTACCCCTGAAGACCTATCTCAGGGCAGCTTCTGCCTGTGTCGAAAAAGGGACAGAAATCAAGACAGATGAACTGGTGTCCTTTGTATAGTAGAGAAAGCATTGTGATGGGTTTATTATGTGACACCAGAGTTTAGTGGGGGTAAGTGAGATCTCTGTGGCGCCAGTGTTTTTCCAAAAGAAAAGAGAAAAGCGCAAGAAGGCAGTCCTCACAGGATATGTCAGGTAGCATCAGCGTCATTATAACATTGAGTCTGGCTCTGTTCATTACTGTCGGATGGAGTTCTTTTTGCTTTTCTTCTTCCTCAAACGACTAAATCGATTCATGTGCAGGCATAACACTACTTTTTTTTGTCTGTGCATGTGTGTGCAGAGATATGCATGAGAGGGCATATATATGCACATGTGACCTGTATGTACAGCATTCATTTGCGCGTCATGCTGCAGAGATGCAGAGGATGGTGTGTTTTGTGTTCAAACTTCACCTGCTCTGTGAGGCTGTTAAGCTCAGCCTATCCTCTGTGATTTCAGCCACTCTCATTATATGGCCCAGAGCTGCCTCCACACTGATTCAGCCAAAAACCCTAATGGACGATAATGAGCCACACTGTTTCCCCGCTGCCTACCAGACAGCGAGCAGGGACTTGGTTACTACTGAGTCACAGTGCCGCAATCCCTGACAATCTACCAATACAGAAGAAACAAATGGAAGAGAAAGATGTGGCTGACGAGAACTGTGTTTCTTCGTTGGTAAATTGCTAGTTCATGATGTCTCTGTTTCTGTGCGCCTGACATACACCTCTTTGTAAGAACAGATGCCCTTTTTTAAACCATAGTTACACATTGCAGTTCAGTGCCTGCATCACTCTTTCAAAAATTGCAGCAGTCATAAACCGACCCTCATTATTGGTCGTTACATCTACGAAACATCCACACAGTAACAGACAGGTCTCATCAAGCTCCATCGCTGCTGGAGGCCAAATTGGAACAAGTACTACGAGACCCATTGCCTTCTGTACTCTGTTCAGATGTAACATCAGTCAGAGGGTTTTGGACCTGCAGGTTTCACTTGGATCGAGGCATCTGATTTAATTTGGCCACCGATGAATAAAAAAAAACATTGCATAATGTAGGATATAGGCAGCTTGAAGTGTTAAGGGAAGTTTGGACAATTTAGAGAGCAACTGGAGTGCAGATGGATGCCAGTGCAGAGGGAGACAGACAGAAAATGGGTTCAAAACAAGAAAATGTCAATGAAATTCATGGAATATTTGCATTTAGTCCACAGTAGATATGTACCATAGCTGCTTCCAAGACCTTATCCAGAGACTTTATGGGGCCTGTCTCCAGTGAAAATTGGAATATAATTCCGGAGTGTCTATTTGCACCCCCGGTACGAATAGCCTCGGCCACACAGCTGAGCTATTCACACCCTGTGACGTAACAACAAAAACACGTTGCTCGTGTGCACCGAATTCATGGCGGGCGTTCATCTTCCACGACCGCAGAAACTGGCATATTAGGGAAGTTTTGTCTCTAAAGTTTATAACAATTGAATTTCTAGCGGAAAATGGATACTACAGTTGCACTTTCTGTCTTCAGTGAAAGCATACAACCGTTAGTTTGTTAGTTAGTAACTATTTTTTGTATACAATATGGTTACCTAGCAACCGAGGCTTGAAGACACCAAGTGGTAAAAAGTTGTCCAACATTCTGTAAGAACTGCTAGGTGAGTGGTTAGGACACTGGGCTTTGGTCTGGGAGTCTGGAGTTTGATTTCCCCTGTGAGGTGATGTTGGTTTTTTAATTTTGGATTGGATAATTTGCATGCAATTGTACAAGTCAGAGCCCGCGAACGCAAATTTTTTTTGCAGGGTGGTAGGGGAAGACCATAGACTGTATATTATTATTAATATTAACAGTCTACGGGGAAGACTCATGAATATGCCTGCTCTGGTTTGGTTGGTTAGGTTTAGGCAAGAGGAGTGGGATTGGTTATGGTTAGGGTAAGAATGTCAGGGCGATAATATTCCAAAAAGCTGTAATACATGAGTAGTATGGATAACTGTGTGTAAATACATGCCAAGGTACTGTAAATGCACAGGGGTGCAAATAGCATACATTGATATTTGTACCAGATGGGGTATTAATAGAACACATTGCTGTGTGCACCGGTGGGGTACGAATAGCATTCATTTCTAATTGCACCAGGGTACGAATAGCATACACTGCTAATTGTACCAGGGGTGCAAATAGCCTCACCCATATAATTCACACAATCCCTAAAGAAACCACACAACACAGAAAAGATGGTCGATGACAGTAACCCTCGTGAAAAAAACCCAAAGACAGTGGTAATTGTTTGTTTTCTCCCCGCTGACATGCTTTCCTGTCTGAACATAGTTGATATCTCTGCATTCTGATTTTGGCTCTTTCCAGCTCGTGCTATTATTACAACTGCAACACATTTTAAATTCTCCTTCTGCACCACAGAGCAGGCAGCCGGCTCTCCTATCAGTCAAGTCATTCTCTGTGTTGTGTCGGTTTGGTGTGAATAGGAGATAATTAGAAGCTGCATCCTTTTATGCTGGGGATCACTATTGAGACCCAACAAGTGGCAGCGTACACTTGCTGCTCTCAAACAGATCTGCCTTACTCACTTCTTTTTTTACCACTGCCATAGGCTGAGTCGGGGCCTTTGTTTCCCTCATCTCTTTGCTTCTGACAGAGGGAGGAAAGAACTCTAGCGCACTGTGCTTTGATCACACACTGGAACAGCTTCATACAGATAGAGGGAGGGGAAGCGGGGAGTGAGATGGAGTGATGGAAAAGTGAAAGAGAGCTGGAGAGCAGAGGTGGTACAGATGGAGAGATTGGTGATGGAGCAGTAGAAAAAGTGCAAGCATGAACTAATGTGGCTAAAAAAACTCTACTACTGGTACCTGCAGAAGTACTCCTCGGAGTACAAGTACCTCTAGTTGGGAGTTACTGCCATATAACAATAAAAACAATCAATTCACAATTGGACAATATCTGCTTTCTTTGGGGGAAAAAAAACTCTTTATTGCATGGCTGCTTCAAAATAACATTAAAAGTGACTGGACCAAGTTTAAGCCATTAATTAAATTGAGCCTTCATCATGAAACTGAACTGAACAAAGAGCTTTAGAACTTTTTTTGCCACTGAGCAACTAAAAAAACAAACCAAGCCAAAGAGCATGTTTAGCTATTAGACAGAAACCCAAATAAAGCAGTCTGGCCTGCTTCATGTTTTTTTCAATGAAAGCTGCATTGTTTGAATTAATTGACCATTGTTTTCAGAGAATAATAACTTTTGCGCTTCCTCCATTGCTGCACAATGGTCTGAGTAACACACACAACGGGAAAGAAACTGAGAGAAGAGGGAGGATACAATATGTATTAATGAATTACGTCGGCAACATCCTGAAAGCTATTTTTCCTTCCTTCATTCTCGGCCAAGGTTTGTTTTCACTGTGGACTCCTGTGCTTGCATTTAGCTGTGGGGTTATACAAACACAGCCAGCTGCTAATATATATGTGGTAATATGGTGATAGGTGTCATAGCTTTTGGTCAAGATGCATCGCTTCGCTTTTGGCAAAGAAAACACCTCATGTCAACACATTCATACACAGGTTTAATATCTGTCTCCGCTTTTAGCACTTCCCTCTAGATTTCGGTTCAGTTGTATTTTAATAATTGTATTATGTGTGTATGGTGGGTTGATGTGTGGCATACTGTAGGTGTCGGTGTTATTATACACATGCATACAAAGTGAAATCTTGTCAGTCTTAACACATACCTGCACAAATATCAGGACTGTCTGCTTCTCAGTATAACATTTTTCTCCAAGACAAGTGTAAATGTTATAAACAAGGTGTGAGGTTTGCGAAGAGCTCCGTGTGAGGAAATTAATTGATTTTAGTATGCCTAAAAAATTCCCTCATCGAAAACACTCGTGGGTGTGAAGGAACACAATCAGACTGAAAAAGCTGGGACTGTTTAAGCTGTTGTGTAAGTGAGAGCTGCAATCATTTGGAGCTTAAAAGAGAAGTCAATTTGCTTTCTACTGGGGCATTTCATAGTCCTAGTTTGATGGACATGATGTTGCACTTTTTGTGTCATTTCATGTTTTTCTATACTAACTGCTCAAACAGTATACTATGATGATCAGTATGTAGTACATATTGAATAGAGTTAGACTATAGTATGGGTTTGGGACACAGCTTGAGTGTCTTCGAAGTTCCAAAAAACGCCAACAGAGGGACATGTCTTCTCTCAGGCAGATTGCATCACGTCAATTTCAGGAGTCAAATTCTTCCAGTTGAACATTTATATCAAACATTTCAGTTTAACAACTTTATAGTTTTGAACCAGGACCTTTAGTATTTCGATCAAGTAGCTTGTAAAATAACGTGCATAATGAAGTATCTGACACGTATTTAATTAACATTAACATTAGGTAAATATCAGTAATGTTAAGAGGATATAGATCAGGATCGGGGCCAAAATAAAGTAGAAACATCCCTAGTGTCCACATTTGTAGAGCCATACAGGGCGATGATGTGGTCTAGTCCAGTTTGACTTTAAGAACACGCAAAACCCTTAAGTGTGCATGCGCCCGTGTCTACATCTATATCTTTACCCACTATGCTCACTTTAATCTTACGATTAGGTGCCAACCTCCCATATCAACATATCTGAAATGAATGTCTAAAAGGATTGCTGTTACTTCACCCTGAGGCAGATGTATTAAATCCCACTCCTTGGCATTGGTTTGGTTTCTGCCCGGGGGGAGGGCCTGGGTCTGCTGTCTGGATCTCTGTGACTGTGGGGCTGTGGGGAGATAAAGAGTTGTTGCAATCAGTTAGTTTCATGTTCGGAAGGTGTCGCCTGTCTCTGGCCCATGCTGTCAGATAAGGGTTTAACAAGCCTTTGCTCAGATTGCCTCACCAACTCTTAGCTGCTAGAGCACCGGGAAAGGCAACACTTCTTGTTACATAAGGAACGCGAGCGGGAGACAGTTACATCTGCAGTTGCCAGTCAGGGTGTGACTGATTCAGTGTGAGATTATGTATTTCACTAAGCACATTCCACACTTTGGTAAAAACCCAGAGAGCTATGGTATCTGTCCAATTTTCATTTGCCTTGCCCCAGTTAACACTGTTCATCTGGCTTTTTTCCGCATAAAATCTGTGATTCTGTTTTTAATTTTGGATTAATTGTCTCTCAGTTACTACAGTGAGAAATAACAAGCAGGATATTAGTAATGTTTTCCATAGGTCCTACTCCACAGGGTATTTCAGTCAATGCATTTCATCTGAGTACCTGAACTGCAACAACAGAGGCAAACAAGCTTAACAAGTAAAACACACAGAGAGGAAACATCTTCTTCTTTAAAGCCAAGCAAATACCTGCCGCATCTTAAAAGCAGTAACGCAGAGGGCAACACTACGAGAGGGTAAACAATTTGTGCTGAGATGTTTTAGAATCAAATTGCCAATGAGTTAGCACTAGATGTGAGAGGCGGGGAAAAGCCTTGAAATTTCCCTCTGATCACTCGCTATTACTGACAGATGGAAACCAGCCTACGCCAGATCAGACAATGCTCAACTCAGATAACTCCCACTGTGGCATCAACGATGACAGGAAGTACAGAGGAATGACAACCGCTTTTAAATATAACAAGCTTTTGTCCTATTTAAGATCGGATAAAAGCAAACAGGATAGCAGAGTGTAAATTGTGCACACATGATTAAGAAAACAGTTGATTTGATCGAAAAAATGAAGAGGATTAATACTGGAGACTTTTGAACTTCAGTACATCTAAGAATGTTATTTCCCATGCATGTCGGCATGGTAACGGTTAAGCATGATGTTGTTTTTCTAACCTTGTTATTGCTGAGGGAGCCCACAGGCACCATACGCGGAGGATTTATTTCACTAATATTGATTACACTAATTACACATTACTGATTATGTGCTAAAACCAGTGAATGGCCATGCATCTTTCTTGGTCCAAACAATGGATTGAAATTATGTTTAATGAAACAGATCCTCGACATTATCAAATTAGACATCATGGAAATTAGACACACTATTAATCCAGTTGAAAAAAAAATACATTTCTCCTTTTCTTGCTATTAGTCTTACGACACACAAAATATGAATGACTCCACTGCCTGTATGCTTTTGAAACGACAAGGTAGATCTAAACCCGTCTGTGAGAATTTGTCCAGAGGAATGTGAACTAATTACTGATCCCTTTCCCCAGTCAGTCTCCAAGGAACCCTAGTACTCATCTGGATGGTCTAAAAGCTGCCTACATGTATTATTTAACAACCTATAGAGTGCCTATAAAGAATGTCAATGACTACAGTTGATTTGGAATCAGGCATTAGTGTCTGCTTAGAAGGTGATTTAAATGACAAAATGACACTTAAAGGACAAACTTTAGACCTGGGATCGATATCAGAGACTGGCTGCTGCTTATGTTAAGCAGATTCACGTCCATGTGATGAAGTCAACTGAAACAGGGTCAAGCATTATGCTTAATGACCTACTAGAACACACACTGAGCTTGACAGGATTGTTCTTTAAAGGTTTGTTGGACCTCCTGGTTTTGACATGTTCATTTTCTAAAGAGCAACCATCTTTCAGTTGTCATGGCCTGACTATATCGTCTTCTACTTAAACGCCTCCGTGTCAAGGGGCTGAGGGAACATGGCCATATATCTGTGACAGATTCTAGTTCAACAAAGGTTTTCCATTTGCTGTTCTACACATCATTGGGCAAAAGCCACATATTCCTGGAAAAATGGGCACATTGGAGGTGATGTATTTTACAGTTTACTGAAGCAGCAGCAGCCTTTTGCAAACAGAGGGAGAATGTGGCTGTTTTGAACAATGACTATGTAAGCACACAAAAAATGAATACCTAAATTAGTTATTTACGCCTTCATCACCTGTCGACTGGACTACACTCCCTGCTCTCTGGCATGTGCAAAACAAACTCTATCCTGTTAAAAGGTCATTCATCATTCACTCAGCCATCAGTGTTTTAACTGCAACACAGAGACAAAACCACATGTCATTGAGTCTGGCATCCCTGCACCAGCTACATATTGCTTTTCCAGTTGATACAATCTTATCAAATACTTTTTAAGCCCTGACGGGCCTGGCCCCAGGTTATATTCTGACCTTTTACTGCCTTTTGTCCCCTTTCCCACCCTAAGATCATCAGATGCTTCTCTTCTTCTTGTTCCAAGATCTAGACTCAAACTTTTTCAAAGCTTTTCAGAATATCTTTTGGGCTTTGGAATAACTGGCCTTTTCAGATCAGGGCAGCAAACTCTGTATCTTATTAGAAACCCCCTTTTTTAAGTGATTTATTTATATTTATTTATTTGCTTAGTTGTATCTGTACTCAGCAATTTGTAACTGTTTCTGAAAAGTGTTATATAAATAAAATATTATTCTTATTAACTAAATAAATCAAAGAGTAGTACAAATATGTAAAAAAAAACTTTATCAACTGATAACTGATGAATCACAAGATACTGTCTATAAACCAAATGTATATTGGCCTTTGTGGCATTAGTTGGTTAATTAGTGGAGTGACAGAAAAGGTGTTGGATAATGGCCTCATTGTTTAAGTCATCTTTGAAGCAAAGTGGGCATTTGCTGTTTTTCTTTGTTTTATATTACTTTTAATTGAACATCTATTAGTTTTTAAGTTACACAGGAATTGAATGCTTCTAATGTGTATATTAATGTTCTCTGGTGTCACAAAGAGCTCACGAAGAAATAACTGAGCTTTATTGGTATTATTTGGCTGCAAATGTATTTAGCTTTACAGCATAGTTGAGTTTGCTTTCAGTTGACAAGAAGTTGAGCAGAATATGCCCAATTATGCGCTTTTATTACATATCATATACAAACTGGTGTGTGCATGCATGTTTTTATATTCCCCACCTAGTTATTATCTTTTCACAAGGTTTCTTTTGACATGCTGGGGGTGTATATGTTTAAACACCTGTAATTAGCAAACTCTTCTGTGCAGTAGTCCTACTGATTCAAAGAGAGGCATATGAAAAGGGAGCTAGCAAAATTAAATTACATTTTTCATTTAATTTAATTTTATTATTTATCTCAAACAATCAACAATGTTCCATCCATCCATCTTCGTCCGCTTATCCGGTGTCGGGTCGCGGGGGGAGCAGCTCCAGCAGGGGACCCCAAACTTCCCTTTCGAGCAACAACATTAACAGCTCCGACTGGGGATCCCGGAGCGTTCCCAGGCCAGGTTGGAGATATAATCCCTCCACCTAGTCCTGGGTCTTCCCCGAGGCCTCCTCCCAGCTGGACGTGCCTGGAACACCTCCCTAGGGAGGCACCCAGGGGGCATCCTTACCAGATGCCCGAACCACCTCAACTGGCTCCTTTCGACGCAAAGGAGCAGCGGCTCTACTCCGAGCTCCTCACGGATGACTGAGCTTCTCACCCTATCTCTAAGGGAGACGCCAGCCACCCTCCTGAGGAAACCCATTTCGGCCGCTTGTATCAATCAACAATGTTGCAAAAGAAAAAAAAATTAAAACCACAAAATAAAACACAAACAATCAGAATTTCACAAAACCCCCCCAAAAAATATGGTTTAGTTCGAGAAGGAGCAGGTGGAAGCAAATAGCTTGTTTGGTCCGGCCCTATTTCATAAAATCATATTATTACAAAGCAGATAGATATGCAAATACAGCATACAATTGTTCAGGTCTTACAATAACTTACAAAAATATACAACAATATACAACAATACCTTTACATTACAATTCCATTCCTGTGTTTCGGTCTATTCCTTTCTGTATTGGTCAAGTAATGATATCTTTGATCTATTTTTGAACTGAATGATATTATGGCTCTGTTTGATGTCATTGTTCAGTCCATCCCATAAGGTCGCCCCACAAACTGAAAAACGTACAAGAGGTTGTTTGAACATACATTGTCCTCTTAGATGATATCCCCCGTCTCTTTCATTAAACATTGCGCGTATGTTACATGGTCAATTATTTTCTTTAACTTAAAACATAAATTGTGCAGTTTTAAATGTAACAATGTCCATAAATTTCAGCAAATGTGAATTAAAAAACAGATGATTAGTGTGCTCATAATACCCAGTGTGATTTATTATCCTGATTGCTTTGTGCAAATATTTTGTAAGTTGCTTTTGTAGGTATTTCCCCAAAAATCCACACAATATAACATATATGGTCAAATAAGTGAGCAGTACAGAGTATGCAATGTATTTTGGTTCAATATGTATTTAGTTTAGCTTATAGTACATTTGATACTTTGTAAATGTCATTTAGGTAAAGGATAAACCGTTTCGGGCCTAAGGGCCCTATCTTGCACTCAGCGCAATTGCCTTTGTACACCAACGCATGTATCATTCCTATTTTGTACCCGACGCACAGCGGACTTTTCCCTCCACAGACTCACGTCGGTAAATTAGGGAACGTATTTGCGCTCGCGGGGGAGGTTCAGCGAAAAGAGGAGGCGTGTTCAGGTGCAAAAGTTCCCTGGTGCTATTTTGCAGTTTCAGAAAACAATTCAGCCGCTGACCAGGAAAAACCTGGTCTAAAGTCAGTGGTGCTAGTCTAAAGTCAGTGGTGCTAGTCTAAAGTCAGTGGTGCTAGTCTACAGTCAGTTGTGCTAGTCTACAGTCAGTGGTGCTAGTCTAAAGTCAGTGGTGCTAGTCTAAAGTCAGTGGTGCTAGTCTAAAGTCAGTTGTGCTAGTCTAGAGTCAGTGGTGCTAGTCTACAGTCAGTTGTGCTAGTCTAGAGTCAGTGGTGCTAGTCTACAGTCAGTGGTGCTAGTCTAAAGTCAGTGGTGCTAGTCTAAAGTCAGTTGCGCGTTATTCAGATGCTATTTTAGGGGCGCATGCTTGGCCATAATGTAGCGTGTGTACAACGTGCATACACTTTGCTTCTCTCATCTACACGGACGCAGCAGTTCCCATTTTTGCAAACCATACATAATTACAAAGAAAAATATTACTGAAAATGCGCTTTAGGTGTTAGGATAGATCAGGAGGCACTTTACAGTACAGTCCTCAAAAAGTCCCAGCATTCTTTGTGGCTTGTTGTGTTTTACACAACATTTCCATGAATCATGGATGTGTTGATGACATAAATGAGGAAATATTAGAGGACTTAAGGAGATGTGATGTTGAACTACGGTGGGATTGGACACTCCGGCGGGATCTGGTCCGGGAGTAATGCACGATGTGCTCCTGATGGAGCGGGTGGATGGAGATGGAGTGGGGGGGAGGAGGAAGGGGAACAACAGGTGCAGGTGGTGCGTTTGGAGGCCCACGCTCCATGGCTGCAGCAATCCTCTCCAGACTTGAGGAGATGCGCCCGAGAGGCCACAGCAACATCGCCACCCGGTCAAGATGGACATTTATTACTTTGCTGCATCCCGGACAGCTCCCACTGGCGTGCGGCAGGCAATTCCGCCGTTATAATAGCAATCCGCCATGGAACAAGCGCGCCTGCTCTTAAAGGGAATGTGAGATGACGCTCTGATTGGTTATTTTCACGTTACGCCCAAACCACACCTAGCTACTTCAGACCAACCCATTTTAGATTTGCGTCGGACGCAAGACTCATTTATCCCGCCGGTATCATAGCAACAGCGCCCGAGATCCGCCCACAAAGCTACTATGTTTTGCGTTTCATACTTGCGTTTCAGATCGTTAAAATAGGGCCCTAAGGCTCACTGACCAGTGATTGCCCATTTGAACAAACTGATCTTGCAGTACTGAGCCCGGGGGCACACGTTTAGAAATTTCAAGATTTACGGTAGAATTAAAGTTCCTGGTCTCCCAAAATTTGAGGGAAATGAGCAGAGTGTTTTAAAATGCTAATTCAGGTTTTGCATTATGGAAATGCAAAAAAAAAGGCATTTTCCCACAACAAAAGGATTATAAGAAGGAGATCAGCCAATTACTTGTTCACACCTTGAAGGAGATCAGAGAAGGAAAGGTGAAGAGAGACAGAACAAAAGGGAGTGGAAGAACACTGATAAAATGAGACAAAAACAGTGCTAGAAGGCTGAGGGGTAGATTAAGCAGGAAGTAGACCGTTTCATTGCCACCACCAGCAACAAATCCCCCAATAATAACTGCACCCAATTTCAGTGGTACAAAATAAAGAAATAAAGGAATGCGACTTAGGCATCAAAGCGTAAAAAATCCCTTTGTGTTTGAGAGCTGGATGCCAGTGGTCTCCCTCCTGGTGTTATGGCAGATCTTATCAATGAGGGCGGCATTTTGTTGGCAGGATTACCCAGGCTTTGTGAAAGGGGATATTCATTAACTCCTGTTGACATCTCACAGAGTGATCATAATCCCACTAAGGAGCGCAGGACGGAGCACATGAACCGAAACAGAAGCTTTCTGCTGTTCAGTGGCACCGAGATGTAGCCGTCCTTGTACTCTGAAGGGAAATGCCAAAGGTTCACTCACGGAAGAGTGCTTTGCCCAACAAATAGAAAGGCCACTTGAGCGGTAAATAAAATTAGATTTGTGGGTACAAAGCTGGAAAAGCTTGCGTGTAGCATCCAATGCCACCCTGTAGGTTTCTAAAGGGACTTTTGAAGCTTGGATGTGTGTTTACCGCTTTGCACCATGTTAGTCCGTATCTGAGGCCACCGAGGTTGAGCCACGGTCAAACAAGCAAGTCACAACCTGAGTGAGTGTGATTGACTGTCAAGTGAACATGCCTCTAAGGGCCTCGGTATTAAACCAACAACTGAACAACATGCTCGCTTCAAGCAACAATCGGCCAGGTGTGTGAAGGCGAGAAAGTGAGCAAGAAAGTCTCATCTATATCCACGACCCTAAACTTCCGTGATTGCCCCGTTGCCGCTGGAAATTCCGCCATATGTCCTTTTTTTTTGTCTGGATTTCTGTTACCTAACGCTTTCTTTGCATTGGAATTCTAACCTCCGGTGGATTTGTGAGGACTATGGTTAACTGCTCCTCAGATCTCTGCAGGGTAAATCCAGACAGCTAGCTAGACTATCTGTCCAATCTGAGTTTTTTTTCGCACAACTAAAACTACTTCTTAACGTACACATGGTCTACCAAAACAAGTTCCTTCCTGAGACTATTTTCCAGCGGCTGTGAGGACTAGCTAGACCAGAGGAAGGTCTGGCAAAGCGAGACTAAAGAAAGTCACAAAACTGCTTCCTTCACTTTTTTTGCATGAGAAGAGAGTGTCTGAAAGTGTGAGCCATTATCCCCATTTGTACAACACTTGCTTTTAGAGATGGTCAGACAATAAGGTGTACTTCATGGTTTGTTTTATGCAAACTGAAACAATATATACGCTGCTCTTTAAGCCTCAATGAGCCACATTTACATGCAAGTGTTGTGCAAGTATTATAACAGATTACAATAAATACCCTGTGTGTGTGTGTGTGTGTGTGTGTGTGTGTGTGTGTGTGTGTGTGTGGTGGATTTAGAGTTATTGAAAGGCACCTTTGAGCTGCGCTCTGTAACAGAAAATTACGTCATAAGTAATGTAACTTATTACTTTTGCTGTTGAGCAATTAGTAATGGAATGCCATTACTTTCAATGATGACAATTGATGACAGTTGACATTTTTCAAGTAACTTATTCTACACTAATTGCATTACAGCATGTTGCATAGTATTGAGTTTTCTAACTTATACACATGCTTTAGAAACATTCCACGACCTTCACCTGGTGACTAGATGACTGTTGTATAATTCATAATGCTGCGTGAGGTTTTGACATTTACAGCCAGTCTCCCTGCCAGCAAATGGAGCATGGTTGTGTTGGTGCTTTTCATAGAAACTATTGTTCGCATTTGGCAACAGGAGTAATGCCAAGGTCTGCCTCAGTAATGCATGTGAGCTGGAATTAGAGGAAACTCATTTACTCATTTACTTTGAATGTGTGTACTGGAATATAAGAAAAGCATGAGACCACACTGTCCACCTCTCCTCCTCTGCCCTCTCTCAGCAGGCTCAGGCCTGCAGTGTCCACAATACCTTGATGAAATATGCATCAGCTGTCTCCACTCCCCCTGTTTTTCTGTCCTCCCCCTTCCACTCATGGCCGAGCAGAAAACTAGACCAAAGCCAGGTGAAGTTGTCAGTCTAAGCAGACAGCCTTGCAGTGTTGAAGCACTGGGGATCTCTTACCTCACTGAGGTGTGCCTTTTCCAGAATCATTATTCACAGTGTTGGCAAGTGACAGAAATACAGACTGTGGTGCAAGCAGAGGTGGGTGAGCATACAAATCCTATGACCCACATAAACCTGACTTTCTGTTTGACTGAAGGACCCTGGTAAATCCAACACTGACATTTATGTATTATGCGGCATCCTCTTTAATACATGTATTTATTTTCAGGGTTATCAGCTATAGACATGTTATGGATGATGATAACACTAATAAATAGATTTATAAATAAAAGGCATTAGCTTTATGCCAGGCATTGCAATTTAATCAAGTAAAGTCATTAAACATCATTGGGATGACACGCAAAAGGCCACAATACAACAATTTAAAGTCATATATACACATACCTGGAACACCAGCAAGTGTTACCTTTTTAAATATATATTTGTTTGTAAATGTTAGCATATTAACTCTAAGAGTTATAACATTTTATCCAGATGACACAATGGTTCTAGGCATACCAGGGTGTGTTAAAAAAAAGAACATACCACCTGATGTATTTTTTTCCTTGCACTTATCTGTACTAATACGATTATCTTTGTCTTGACCAGTTTGTACAGACCCCAACAGATGTATTACCATAGAGACTGGTGGCAGATCACTGTAACGAGTAATGCAGGTTAATGGTGGTTAGCAGGACTGTTAGGGTCAGCAAACCAAACAGCTTTATGTAGCAAACTATGACAGTTAAAGGGAGAGTGAGAGCTTTCCCCACTTATTCGTTTTTTTCTCACACAGGGGCACTCTTATGATGACACTACAGTACATGACAGATTAATGCACTGGGTGGCTGTGGCTCAGTGGTAGAGCGGTCACCTGCTAATTGGAAAGTTGGTGGTTCGATCCAGTGTCCTGTCGAAGTGTCCATGGGCAAGACACTGAATCCTGAGTTGCCCCTGATGCTGGGCATCGGAGTGTAAATGTGTGTGAGTGAGCAGGTGGCACCTTGCACGGCAGCCTCAGCCTGAATGGTGAATGGTAAAAGTGCTTTGAGTAATTGTTAAGACTAGAAAAGCGCTATTTAAATACAGTCCATTTACTTGTTTGTAAAAAATAACTCTTACAAACAGCTTTAGACCAAATCAGCACTCACAACATGGGCATGCCATCTATGTCCATTTTTTGGCATTTGATTAGCTGTTAGACAGGGAAATCTAATCTAACCACACACCTTTACGATAAACAAAAGCCTGTCAATCATCTTTAAAAGTCTTCATGTATGAAATATGAAATCACACCAGCATCTCTTTTTACACAAATCTGTTTAATTGATTCACTATTCATCTCCCGCCTCAGTGATTAGGCCCATTAAAGCTCTTTTAATGGGACAATCTCATTCATGGGATTGATATTTGGGGAGAGGAAAGTACAGCTCCTTAGGGGCTGGGCTATACTGGAGTCTGCAAAAAGAGAACCTTGCAATTAAAAAATGTTTCAGCTAGACTTGGTAAGAGCAATAGAAGAAAGAAAAGGGCCATTAGCGAAGCCAATTATGAATTAAATAATCAATACTTTGGAAAGCAATAAAGACATTTGCAAAAGTAATCACTTGGTTGAAAGATGTCTACTGTATGTAGGGTATATCCTGTAAATTGTGTTTGTTATAACTTATATAATTTGTTAAACTTTTTTAAAACTTCTTTTAATCCTTATAAATATCCTCTGATCCCTTCTCCCAAAAAATCTGGTGTCACGGCACAATCATTCCTCACCACAGCTGCGGAGTTTACAAAAGCGTAAGTTGAGGAGACTGTGAGGTCAGTCGAGGAGGATGATGTGAAGATGTGTTTCTGAATGTCGTGACGAAGATTCCTTTTCCCCATACAGTTGTGTTAATGTTCATGTCCGCATCTTAAATATCCAGAATAAAATATCAAGTTTTCCCAGAGTATGTCGTGACAGTGGATCATATATGTAGATTGGATTTTTTAGAATGGTAAATATGGATTTCCAACTGCATTAGCTTTAAAAGTGTAGGTGGCATCAGTATGATCAGTGTGTTGGATTGTTGAAAACAGCTCCAGGCTATAGATTCAGCCTGCCTTACTCTAGCTGTCATGCCTGTAGGTGAGGCCTCTGGCATCCCCATAGGAGTGATCCTCAAAGGTACTCTGTGTGTGTGTATGTGTGTGTGTGTATGTGTGTGTGTGTGTGTGTGTGTGTGTGTGTGTGTGTGTGTGTGTGTGTGTGTGTGTGTGTGTGTGTGTGTGTGTGTGTGTGTGTGTGTGTGTGTGTGTGTGTGTGTTCATGCAGCCACTTGGTTACTATAATCAAAACCATTACTCATTTGTTGGGTGTATGCACACTGCACAGCTATCTGCAGCCATTGTTTTTTGTGAAATGCCACACGGCCGTCATCTATCACACATGATCTCAGTAGATTAGCTACTGAAGCACAAATAATTTATATGCCACACACAGGAAGTTCTTAGGAATTGATAAAGCAGGCTCTCTCAGCTTATTTTTCTAACCTTGTGTCAGGAAATAAGAAGAATCCAAAAGTCTTGTTTGACACCATTGAAAATCTTACTGCACCTTCAGCTCCTCTTGTGCCTTTGTACACACATGAGGACTGTAACCACTTTTTGTCGTTTTTTCTGAACAAAGTACATGAGATTAGGGCCAGTGTTAATTCTCCACTCATCAGTGTTTGTTCTACTGAGTTTTCACCGGTGTCGTCTTGGTCGTCCTTCACTCCTGTCAGCCTACAGGATGTGAAGACCATAACAGGAAATATGAAACTGTCTTTGAGCCCCGCTGACATTGTCCCAACAACTTTATTGTTGAAAATGTTTGATATTGTCGGCCCCTGTGTGGAAAAAATAATGAACCTGTCACTTAGATCTGGCTCAGTCCCCAGCTACTTCAAACACGCTGTGGTAAACCCGATCCTTAAAAAGCCCAATCTTGACCCTTCAGAACCTAATAACTACAGGCCCATATCTAAACTTCCATTTGTCTCCAAAATTTTGGAAAAAGTAGTGGCATACCAGCTGACCTCCTTTATGGAGCAGCAGAACTTGTTTGATACTTTTCAGTCTGGTTTTTGAAAATTACACTCCACTGAAACAGCCCTTATCAAAGTCTCTAGTGATGTGATGATGGCATCAGACTCTGGCTGCTACACTGTACTTATACTTCTTGATTTGACTTCTGCTTTTGACACTGTGGATCACCGTATACTGATCAATTGGCTTCATAATGAGATGGGACTATCAGGATCTGTCCTTCAGTGGTTCTCTTCCTATATTCATGGCAGAACATTTAATGTTGCTGTAAACAATGTACAGTCTGATGTGACCAATTTGTCCTGCGGAGTGGCACAAGGGTCAGTTTTGGGTCCTATTTTGTTTTTACTGTACATTTTGCCACTTGGTCAAAATATTGGTTGTTTCAGGGATGTATCATATCATTTCTATGCCGACGATGTTCAGTTGTATTGTTCTTTTAATGATGCTGAGTTCCATCGTTTGTCTCTGTTCCTAGAGTGTGTGTCCTCCATCAAAGACTGGCTGGCCACTAACTACCTGCAGATAAATTCAAACAAGACTGAAACGCTGATCTTTGCTCCAGACCATAAGATCCCGCTGATCAAACAGCACCTTGGCTCTCTGGGCCCCTCTGTCAAATCCAGCCTCAGAAACCTGGGGGTTGTGTTTGACCAGGCCTTGTCTTTGGAGACACACTCATAACAGCTCGTCCGAAATTGCTTTTATCATCTTAGGAATATCTGTAAAATACGCAAAATATTGTCAAAAAAGGATCTGGAAATGATAATTCACGCTTTCATATCAACAAGACTTGACTACTGCAACTCTGTCTTTACTTGTCTGAATAAGTCTGCCCTGAACAAATTGCAAATTGTTCAAAATTCTGCTGCTAGGCTTTTAACAGGTGCTCCTCGAAGGTCTCATATCACTCCAGTCTTGTCGGCTCTCCATTGGCTCCCTGTAAAATTCAGGATTGATTTTAAGATTTTAGTGCTGACTTTCAGAGCCTTAAAACGGTCAGGCCCCACAGTACATGCTGGACCTTTTGAAGCTGTATTCCTCTGGCCGGACCCTTCGGTCCGCTGGCCAGAACCTGCTTGTAGTCCCTAAGACTCGTTATGAGACCCGAGAGGACCTGTCCTTTCAGTCTGTTGCTCCCAGACTGTGGAACGCCCTGCCCCTGTCCATGCGTCTGGCAGACTCTGTTGTCTCTTTTAAAAAGGATCTGAAAACATGTTTATTTAGGAAAGCCTTTGGTTGATGGGTTTTCACTAGTGTCACTTTAATTTTACATATGTATATACATTTTTATATTGTTTGTTTTACCTATTCTTTTGTACAGCACTTTGTGATTTTATCTGTGAAAAGCACTTTATAAATAAATTTTACTTACTTACTTACTTACTTATAGTTTTGCCCCTCTCCCCTGTGACCAACAAGTTCAAAACAAAGTTCAAACCTTCCCCGCTTAGTGGACATAACAGGAAAAGTACTAGTACTAGTAGTTAATGGCTTGAAGGAGTGATAATCAATGAAATGGTCTTTGGCAGCCACTTGCCACTTTTCCAGAAGAATGTACAGAACAGTTAATAGTTCATGAAACCTGACGACCAGTATGACCAGGGGTTTGAGACACACAAAGCACTTATTTCAAGATATGCACCACCATGCTAGAGACTCTTTGAAGTATAGGCATAGCGGTGCTTTGAGCTAAATGCTAACATCAATATGCTAACATGCACACAACAGTAATTATAACATGCTGATGTTTAGCAGGTATAATGTTTACCATGTTTACCATCTTAGGTTTTGCATTAGCATGCTAACATTTGTTAATTAACACTACACATAAAGTTCACCTAATGGTAATGCCATTAGCTCTGCAGGTATTTGGTCTATATTCTATACTCAAGTATTGGACAAGTACAGATTTTGAACTGATGATGGCGCTAACAACATCAAAATCAGTAGACTTCATCCTCCGGGGATCGTGAATGTTTGCACCAAATTTAATGGCAATCCATCCAATAGTTATCGAGATATTTCAGCCTGGACCAAAGAGAAGGACTGACCAAGCATGGCTAAAAAAACATGTTTCTGCTGTGTCACATCTATTACACCAGCAAAAAGAGTAAGATGACTCCTTGAATGGGAGATCAATTGAATTTCAATATGGTTTAGAAAACCACATGAGGGGTAAGGTGTTAATGCATTACAAAATCTTCCCATGCTATAAGAAATAAGAGTGATGCAGCATTTTGGTATTTGCCAACTGCAATTATATTTACAGAAATGAAAGTAGAACATTTTTAATCACAGTTCTGTTGTTTTTCTGTTTTAGTCTGCTGACTGTGGCTGGAAAACATGGTACATGTAAATGGTGTTTTCAGATTTAGCACCGTTAGTGTGGGCATAGCCTTAGCTTCTCCCCAGAAGGATATACAAATTGCATAAAGTGAGAGAGAGAGCGACAGGAAGAGAGGCGAGAGTGTCATGGCCTACTTGAGTAGGTGGATTAAAGAGGAGATTAAAGAGAACACCTCTGATGATTTCTCATATTTATTTCATGACACGTTTCTTCAGTAAATAATCTCTCCAGTATTTACCACCACAGAATCTTGTCCATGCTGCCGTATGTTTCTGCTCTGAAGATATCATAATATTTTATCGAATTCCCGACCTCTTAAACTAGGCTAAAAGCTCTCTGACGGATTAGATATCCTTGGTCTCTGGCTTGTTTTTACTTCTTTACATTTCCGATATCCGTCTTCATCTCCTCTCTTTTTCCTATTCCTCCAGTCCAGATTTCTTCTTATCGATTTCTTTCTCCTTGTTCCTCCAGCCCTCTAGCTCTTGTGCATTTTCTCTCTGTAGCTCATCTAGCCACCTCATGTCTTGCCCTTGGTTGGTTATGTAAGTGCCACTCTCCTTTTATCTTCCATGCGCTCATTGTTTTCTATTGCCATGGCAATCTGCTGCAGACATCATGGCAATGAGTTTCCCATCTCCTAACACTATAATTAATCTCTGGCATTGATCCACTGCTCACAAATGATGCAATTTACACTGATTGCTGACATATCGCAGGGTATTTTATCTTCATTCCTGTACTATGCATGCTCTCAGCTGCTCTATGCTTTCTGCATAATTTTTACATTTCTACATTTCATACTGCCATGAGAGCTGGGTTTAAGAGAATGGGCTCACATTAGTGCTTTGATGTCAACTATTTGGTTGGATCTTTGCCATAAAAACTTTATGTATCCCCATTGCTCTTACTTTCCACTTCCTCTAACATCAATACCCGTCATAGAGCTGCATGAAGTGTGAGGTTTTCGGGTTTTGCTCTGAGCTAATCTCTCTTGGTGTTCAAAAGCTGAAGGCCCGCTGACTCCAGCATGCTGACTCTCGCTCCACTGTCTCCCAGCAGCCTGTTGCCATGGTTACTTCAGCTCAGTGGCAGGCCAATGCAGCAGAAGCCTAATGTATGATACAACCTCCTTCACGAAACACTAGCTTTGCTTTTGTGTCGCTGTCATAAGCCACCTCCCTGACCCCTTCTGCACGCCCCTCCAACTGTCACAGCGCTTTGTGCGCCTGCCTCGGAGGCAAAGGCCCTCTCAGGTGGACAGCATGGTGAAAATTAACAGATGTGAATTAGTTTGTGAACACGTGTGTGTGCCTGCAATTTTTGCAACTTCATCAAACGCATACCCTCGGCCAAATAAGAGCGCATTTAGGCGTTTGTCTGTAAGCGGTCTGTATTGATGTGCTTCAAATTTATGCCAGCAGGAAGAAGATAATGACCTGGTGGATGTGTCCTTGGAGGGATGAATCGAGAAAGGGAGGACGGTGGCTGAGATGGGGGAGATTTTGCATGAGATAGAACGACAAGGAGAGAAATTATAAAAACATGCTGAATGTCATATGAGTAGTATGAGTGAGAGTACACAGAAGATAAAACCCACAGGAAGGCACTTCTTCATGCAACAGTTAGATGCTGTAGACTCTATGGAATGTTGGTCTGACATCGTGGGCCTCACCTCGGACAAAAATTAGACCATTTGGTAAATTGCAACTAGTAAAAGTATGCCAAATAAGCTTTTAGCAGTTCCTGTTTGCACTGTGCTCATTGGTGTACCGGCAACTATGATACTGAAGAAAACTAATGATTCTCAATCATGTTCTGGAATTATAAGTAGTATAGGCTTCATTTTTCTATGATTTCCAAGCTGATTTAAGGATGTTTATTAACTGAAGTCATAGTGAATCTATAAATATGTGTGTCATGTTTGTGTGTTCAGATTGTGAGTTATGATTACAATTATGAAAAAGACAATAATTTTGACGCAAATTTCAGCAATTGTGTTTAAAAGAAAGGGTTTTAAGTACCATAATTGCCTCCATGTGCCATGTGTCATGGCTGATGCTCCAACTGCTGGGCCAAACTACAATGACCAAATTCCTGTTGTGTTTTTAGGACACTGGCATGCACTTTCCCTTTCCCCTTACGCAGTATCTTTGTCTCATGTCTCTGCCTTAACCTCTGCTTAAGACTGACAATAAGACAGTTTTGGGAAATCTCTTTTTGTGACAAATTATCTCTCATATCCAATCTACAAACTGTCATCTGGCTAATACTGTATGTTGTTTTAGGACACACTGTGTATTTCGTCAAAACATTTTAGGAACACTATGTAGAGAAATATCTTCCTGTACAACAACACAGGATATGAAATAAATAAACCGCAAATCTAATTAATTATATGCTACTCTGTGCATTCCTATATTTGGGAAATGAGGCCATGAGTTATTTAAAGTCAAAGTGGGATAGATGGAGGGGCAAAAAAAAACAACCAAAAGGGTGAAACCAGCAGAGAGAGAAAATTCTGAATGTCTCCCTCTTGCCCCAGGCTCATTGTCATCCCTAACAGTTTCATGTAATATTAACATGTCAGAGCAGAGGAGCAGAGCCGATCACAGCGCCTGTAATAACTGCCGACAGTTAGGACTACTTCCTTGCACAGGGAGGAGGAGAGCACTCTGAGAATATCCCTCCTTCTCTCCAGTGGCCTAAATTCACAGCCAGGTAGACCTCAGGCCTCCCAATCTCTCCCCCAGGGCTATGTCTGATTGGGTTTATGTCACAACCGCAACCGCTACAATTTTTCTGTCCTCCTTGAGCTCCACGGTGAGTTATCATTGCCATGGTAATACAATAAAAAAAACATCTAATATCCGAGACGAGTGTTTGCAGAAAGACTACTTTCAATGTAATTTGAGCTTATAATGCAACAAACTACAGAGATATTATTTCCACATCTTGTCGGGTTCTTCCATGTTGTCGCACATCGTAGAGGATATTTGTCATTGGATTTCAGAGCTCTGTTGGTAGGCGAGAGAAAGACACCTCATATCCACCCACTGTCTATACAACAGAACAGCTTTGTTCATTTCCCAGCTCAACAAGTCACACAATCATCTCTGATGTGGTTTCAAATGAATCTGTTCATGCATTAGACAAGGCTTTCTCCGTTTCTATGCTACAAAACACAAAGAAGAAACCTGATTGAATTGCCTAGAGCACATGCTCACTAGAAAAAAAAGGTATAATGGATAAAGGCAAAGTGAGGCCTCTCAGCTCTGATTAAAATAAAGTATTGTCTGTAGAGCAACCACTGATGAGCCATGAAAACAGTGACAGATAAACTACAGGGAAATGATCTTGGCTCAGTGAGTCCAAAGAGCAACTTATAGCCTGGATCCAAACCACAATGGGACATTAGTGTCCTCCCCCCAAAAATTCACACAGGGAACACCGTGAACAGGCAGCAGAGATCAAAACTGAAACAATCCTGTCATTATCTCAGTTATTCAGCTCCACCAGGTGTGAGCTGACTGCTGGGTAATTTCCTACTTAATTACAATGCATGCCACCATTTATGAAGCATAATGACAGTCTCCCTCGGCTGTGTGCTGTTGAGACACAAAGGCAGACTCATATCGATCAAACTAAAGTGTTATACTTTTCAATGCTGAGATGCTTGATGTTATTAGGATTAGGCTTTCTCAGCCTTTTGAAATATACCAGACAGAAAAACAGAGTGCCCGGGTTTTGAAATGTCAAAGAACATACAAAACAAATTGAAAACCTCTTCTATTTCACCCTGCTCAGTGAAGTAAGACTTTCTATTTGCTTTCAGTCTTCTTTTTTTCTTGATTGAAGGATTGTATGTTTTACTTTATTATACAATAATCACAGCAAAAAAAAAAAAAAAAAAACCTTGCAGGTATTAGAGTGCAGAAGCAGTAATCAATTCCCCAAGTTCCCAATCAATAATCTCACTAGTGCTGAGGTATGAGAAAGATTAATCTATAGAGAGCCAAAGTGAAACCAGAACTCCTGGGTTCATTTCTAGAATTAATAAAACCTCATTTAAAATCACATTGACATTTGTATTAACGCAACTTACCATAATCGCATAGCTTACTCAAAAATATGCCTTGTACACACACACACACACACACACACACACACACACACACACACACACACACACATATATATATATATATATATAAGGATAGTATTTAAAAGCAAGATCTAATATTATATTTATTTTTAATGAGCACCATTTTCCCCATAGATTACAGCTAAAAAGTTGGAAAAAAACAACAGTAGAAGACAGGGTGAGGAGACCAAGTTACGAGAATGAAAGAAAGTGTTGCTGCAGTAGGTTTCACAAATCAGCCATGGTTTTAAGCTGCTCTAATCAATACTTTTATATTAACAAGGATCAACTGACTGTGTGATGTGAAAGGAGAATCGTGCTATCGCCCGACTCCTTTAGCTCTACAGTGCGTATTAGTGACTTATTATTTTGGTATGTTGTACATGTTTAATTAATTTCAGAAAGATAGATGAAAGAATTTCCAAATGAGAGATTGCATCAATTTACAGGAGCAAGTGGAACAGTGGTAAGCCAGAAAGTGACGTTGAGTCTTTGGCTCTCTATTGCGGCACTCGAGTAGTGGGTGTTCACTGCTTTTCTCTTTCTGATAATTAGTGCATGCCTTAACAGGAATCCTGACCAAATCCATTACCCTATTTATTGCACTCAGACATGCATTAGTGGAAACTAAAGTGAAGCATTACTTAATCTTCAAGTAAGGTTATTCTGTAGGGCCTCTTAGACATCCCTTATAAAAAAAGTAAAGAAAGTTGATTCTGTGTCCTGTGAAATTCTCATACCCGAAGGCCAAAGCACTCCAAATGAATTACTTGAATAAATATCCAGTGAATAAATTGATTAGCCAAATTGGCTTCACAGATTAAATAATGATAGTGTTGTATCTCAGCTTCACTGTGAAGACAACTATATCTCAGTGCTGATAGATGAGGTCATGTGGTGTGTAAAATAATAATCTGATGAGTGCAGTTTGTCCCAGAGCTGTGGAAAGATAAATCACAGCGGTTAGATACACAAGTGCCTTTGGAGTCTCTATCGCTACCTATTTCTCTTTCCTTCTTGCCCTCTGTGTCTTTTGGCCTGCATTCAGAAGCATAGAGGGCGCCATGACAACAGCTTTATTAATCACATCAATCATCGGTAACACCATGGCGACCAAGGGGAGCTCTAATCGCTTCTCACTGAACTGACAATTTCTTTTCTGAGGGGCTCATTGCAGTCTGCATTAACTTGAAGTGTGTGTGTGTGTGTGTGTGTGTGTGTGTGTGTGTGTGTGTGTGTGTGTGTGTGTGTGTGTGTGTGTGTGTGTGTGTGGGAGGAAATCTGATTGTCTGTCAGTGGATTGTCTGTATGTACTGGGGGTGCAGGGGAAAAGAAGTTGTTCCCTTGAAGTTGTTTATAACAATTGCCCCCAAAACTTTGTTATCCCACTTTGCTTCGAGGGAGAAGTAAAACGTGTGCCAGTTTCCTTCATATTAACACAACACAACTCCTTAAATTAATTTTCTGCCTCGTGTTATATGGATTTTTCTGTATAGATACCATTTTTTATTTTTCTGCTAGCAGTTTGGTGCTGGTAGTTTTCTGTATGTGTTTTTACAGTTGTCTTGATCTCTTGGTTTCAAGTAGTGCAATTCACATACTGTGAATAGGCTTACTATTTGAAACTTTAGCCATGCTAGCAGCATTGCTGTACCGATCGCCATATGGGGCTGTCAATCTACTCATTTGGTCTAGACTACTTTTGTCCTGCAGCACAGCTGGGGGCACTAGCAACAAATTCAGGTCAGGCAGTCAGTTTTCAAGTGATTGCTGAGATCTCGAAATGCAGCAACATCGCTAAGAAAAGTTCCAACGGGGCAACAAACACAAGCTTGAAAAGTAATGCCCAGGTTAGTCAGACTTCTTTAGAAGAGATAAACAAAGGTGAAGGGTAAAATAAACCTTCCATTATAGACATCATCTTTGATCTACTTGCTGTAGTTTTCCTGTGCAATGAGATTTTGTTTTTAACAAAATTATGTTTTGTTCACAAACATCAGCATTGGACCTATTATTGAACGGAATGGAAACAAGCGGGGCAATTAACATTGCACACTAAGCAAGCCGACAGTTTTGCCAGATTAGCTATCAGGTCTGAGATCAATTACTTAAAACTACACAAGTTAAAATAAGCAATCAAAACAATAGACAGAGCTAGAAAAATAAGTTATAAGTTAACAAAAGCTTTCCTTTAGTAATAAAAATCATTAAACTTAATCAAATTTGCATCTTTTTATTTGTTTTTATATTTTTATACCTTTTTCTGCTTTCTGAATATCATTGCTTTTCTGCGCCTCAACACTTCAGCTTAAATATGAGCCAGGCCATGCACACACCTGGCAATCACAACAGTCCTAAAGTTCCCATTTCACAGAAACGGGGAACACTTGCGTAATATTATTTGTCTGTGGTGGTCTGATTTCTTGGCAGGCATACAGTACAGTGCCTCATTAATTAAGCATAACATGAAAGGCATCCCTCACATCCTGTACAGTTTGAGCTGATCAGGCAGATGGTTCATGATTTCTTAATGGAGAGAACTACTTAGCATAAATACTCGCTCCGTTGACAGATCAATGGTAGTGAGGAGGTGAAATTCAGTGTATTGCTCTGGGTGTGCTGTTTGCCAGAATGCCACCCCACTTGCGCAGTGTGCATTAAAAGGTCAATTCTTCATTCAAGACTTGGTCAAAGTCAAGATAGTTAGCTTCCTGTGAATAATAAAAAGAGACTGCTTTGTCAGAGTTAATGCCCAAAGGAGTTTAGCTTAGTCAGATGAGAATTGAAAATTAAAATAAGAATTGTTATAGCAGTAATCGGTGGAAGACATCTCTTTGTTTCTTTGCTCAGAGACTCTGATCTGAGTTCTGCCAGCTGTCAGCAGCAGGCTTTGGGCAGAGCTCCATCAGATAGCTAGTTTTGGCCGGTGTACTGGCACAGTCTCAAAACGTGCCTCTTTGATTCTCAGAGAGGTTTTCTAGAGCCTCATGTGCATACATTCACGATGCACAGACACACATACGCCCCTAGTATTTGTACAGCTTTCATTCACAGTGATTTACTTGGACTTTTTTCACACATACTCAGACTTGCACACACAGAATCTGAAGATCTTGGAACTTATGCTGTCTCAGCGTGTGTACCAGTGATTCATCAGACTGTGCATTTTGGAACTATGGTGCATGTTTTTTGTTTGTTTTTATGATGTATTTAGTGTTGTGACATACAATTGTGAAAAGGTTTGCACTCTTGAATCCAAGATTTTTAAGTAGTGTAAGGTGCACAAGCCAATATCAACAGTCCGCTCTCATAGAAGAGAAGCCCACAAAATGACCAAAACAAAATAGAGAGCCTCTTCAGATGCAAAATAAATCAATTAATTACAAGTGAAAACGGTGACAAAATGTAAAAGGATCAAAACATGTCAACATTTTATCGGAGGACCATCTCCATCAGAACTTATTTAGGGTTATTCCTATAGTGGCCAAATTCAGTTAAATTGATGCCACATAGTTAGATATTTCCTAAGCGGAGTTACAATCAGTCCCTCCAGGATTTCGCGATGTCGCGATCGCACCAATTCATGCGAATTCAACCAATCACCGCGACTTTGGTGCAACTCACAATTTTGACCAATCACAGCAACTTTTCTGCAACTTTGACCAATCATCGCGGTCTCCTGCAGCGTTGTCATACGTCAGCAAACTCACTTCCTTGTTTTGTTCAGAAGATGCAGCAGCATGCACAGCAGACATGTCTGCTGTCAACGTCTCACATTTACTTACAAAAATAACAGCAAAGGACCGTGAAAAACAGTCTCCAGATGTTCTTTACCAAAGCGGGGGTAAACTGTTTTGCAAGACGTGCAACAATTTAGACGATTTAATAGTCGCTGCCGTTTCAATCCTGCCTGTCGGCTCTCTGCAGCGGGTGGGGCTACTGCTCCGTTCCCTCCGCGACTGACGTTTGCACACACACAAACACACACACAGACACACACACACACAAACAGACACACACACAGACACACACACAAACAACACACACGGTGGATGCAGGAGAAAAAGGAGATGAGACGACACAATGACCTAAATTGAGGACAGCTACACTCGTTATTGTAAGTGCAATGATAAGTCAAAGTCAGTACTTTATCAAACTGTATGAATGGGAGTCCCAGGCCAGGTTAGGAAATTAACTAACAATGTAAAGATCAACAAGCCACTGATAGATATTTTCAAATTTGATTCATTCAATAAATTATTATTTTTTTGTCTTAAATCCACCAGCCATTTTCATATTATACCAACATTTGCAGCATCATGAGCCTTTTTGGTAAGGTTACTAGGAAAACTCAGCCCAGGATAGTTTTATTCTCCCCAAAACATGTTTCCTTTTTGTTTTTAAAGAACTATACAAAAAAAATCGCAACTTTTTTGCAACTTTCACTGTCTCCCGCAACTTCATTGCAACAAACATACAAAATACGTCGCAACTTTTATCGCAATTTTTTACAAAAGCTCCCGCGAAATCAGCCGTTTTGGACCGCAACAATCTCAAAAAAAGGCCGCGAAATCCTGGAGGGACTGTACAATGGAGTCGGCTGTAGGTTGGGAAATGTGGGTCCAACAACAGTAATTAAACACTCCTTCATAGTATGATGGGATTATACAATACCCCATTTATATATGGCACCAACATGTATGTGATTGTGTGTGATTGGATGTGGGGAGCAAGCATTTTGTGCGACAGTTGCAAGGAAAAACTCAAGTGGTGAGGAAAACTTGCTTTTAGGGAGAAACCTCGGACAGACCCAGGCTCTTGGTAGGCGGTGTCTGACAGTGCCGGTTGGGGGTGTGATGAATAGTGGCAATTATAGTCACAATAAAGATAATGGAACTATGACTAGAAATAGTAGTTGTAGTAGTTCATGGCACAGCAGGGCATAGTAGGGCATAGCAGGGCACTGTAGGGCGTAGCAGGGCACTGAAGGGCATAGCAGGATGTAGCAGGGTTTAGAAGGGCACTGCAGGGCATAGCAAGGTGTAGCAGGAGATAATATAGGAGAAATATGATCTCTTTTCTAAGTTCTTGTTAGCACACGCGCTACAGCATTCTGAGATTAGTTTTAAGTGGCTGTTAAAGGTAGCCTGACGTGGTCATACTCAGATTCTAGTCAGAATGTGAGTCCGAAACCGCTCCATTGGGCTATGATTATGGGGCGTGTTCCAACCGAACCAGGAAAAATAATGCCTCTGCATTCATTGGATAGACCTACAACCAATCAGAGCAACGGAACTCCACTCAACTGTCAACAGAACTCAACACTTTGTATCGTCTCCATAGCAACTACTCTTTGCAGAATGCATTCGTTCTAACTTCCCTTTTAGACTTTTTTGAAGCTGGATATATCAGTTGTTGCGTGTAAATATAAATGTGGATAACGTTAGTGATAGTGACATGCTTGCTACAGTTGCATTTCTAGAGATGAATCGGCGAAAACACGTTTTATTTCTCTGATTCGATGCTTTGTTCTAACGCCGCTGGGCGCTCTCTCTCTCCAGTCTCTCTCTATCTTTCTCCACCATAACGCTCCCTCTCTTCAGTCTCTCTCTATCTCTCTCCACCATATAACGCTACCGTGCTTTCGGGCAGTTGTTGAGGCTCCTCCGCTGAGGATTTTAAAATTAATGCGCTGTCGATATCGTCTGTAACAGACGCAATGGTGGAATCTACACATCTCAGTTCTCCAGTGGCAGCCACCTGTTGTAAACAAATTCAACACAAGCTTCTTTGGTGACGTGGTTGATTCTGTTACTGTTGATCATCTGTCCGACAATCTGATTGGTCCGAACAGATCCTGTTCGGGCAATAATTGCTCCTCAACGGAGCAAGTCCAGATCGACTGGCATCCAGGCTACGTTAAAGGATATATCCTGATCAAAAATAACTCCAAGATTTCTGACAGTAGCGCTGGAGGCCAGGGCAATACCATCCAGACTAGCTATATCTTTGGATAATGAGGTTCGGAGGTGTTTAGGGCCCAGCACAATAACTTCAGTTTTGTTAGAGTTTAACATCAGAAAATTGTAGGTCATCCAGGATTTTATATCTTTAATACATGCTTGAAGTTTAGCTAACTAACTGGTTTCATCTGGCTTGATTGATAGGTATAATTGGGTATCATCTGCATAACAGTGACATTTAATGGAGTGTTTCCTAATAATATTACCTAGAGGAAGCATATATAAGGTGAATGGAATTGGTCCAATCACTGAGCCTTGTGGAACGCCATGGCTAACTTTAGCGTGCCTTGAGGATTCATCGTTAACATTAACAAACTGAGATCGATCTGATGAATAGGACTTAAACCAGCTTAGTACGATTCCTTCAATTCCAATTAAACACAAACACAAGACTTTCACCCAGGAAAACAGTTATTCAAGTCCCGAGAGTACTACTTGGAACCGGTGTTTTAACCCAAACCCCAAACTTTTTTCTAATCTTAATTATACATTTTGGTGCCTAAACCTAATTGACGTCGTTGCATGACAATTACCGTTTGTCAGCCTAAATTAACTGTAATGGCCGCTATAACGTCTGTCACCTCACATTGACGGTACCTGGCTTAATTCAATTCAATTCAATTTTATTTATAGTATAAAATGATAACAAGAGTTATCTCGAGACACTTTACAGATAGAGTAGGTCTAGACCACACTCTATAAATTCCAAAACCCCAACAATTACAGTAATTCCCTCAAGAGCAAGCATTAGCAGTGGCTATTGCGACAGTGGCAAGGAAAAACTCCCTTTTAGGAAGAAACCTCGGCAGACCCAGACTCTTGGTAGGCGGTGTCTGACGGGGCCGGTTGGGGGGGTGATGAACAGTGGCAAATAATAGTCACATTAAAGATAATGGAACAGTGACTTCAAAGGTCATCGTGGAAGTTTATGTCATAGCAGGGCACATCGTGTCATACTGAGTAGTGCAGTCTCCTATACCGGATCCTGACTACTCTGTGCGTATGAACATCACAGCAGGGCGTTGCGGGATGTAACGTGGCGCTGAAGAGCATGGATGGATGCGGCGGACGCATCATTCAATGTCATGGCCTCAGCAGCTTGTTTCCATTATTTTAATACATGTTTTGGTGGCGATGTTCTGGCTTAATGAGTATTTTTGCTTGATGTTTGCCTAAATTTGGATTTTATGGCTCCATTAACTGCAAAGATGGCAGCAAGTGGTAAACCTAAATGGAAGCTTTCAAGCAATAACAGCATATGGAGGACACCACAGATGCTACAGCTAGTTTTTACAGTCCAGTGATTCAATGCTAATGTTGCCATCCTGCATGTAGTTCATATATGGAGTATTAAATGTTGCAGATATCAAACAACAAATCATGCACATTTAAATTAAGCAGCACAAGCACTCAAGCACATACATACGCTAATCAATGAAATAAACAGATTGACAGTGACTTGAGACCATCTGCATTTCAGTCGTATTTCCGTAGCTTCTTTTTTAGCCACATTTTGGTCTAAAGATCGTTGCACCGCTTTGGTCCAATCTGTATATGTTGATCGGATATGTATGCATGTTAGCATTGTCATTCTGAGCATGTTTGCATGCTGATGTTAGCTTTTAGCTCAAAGCACTGCTGGCCTAAGTACAGACTCACACAGAGTTGCTATCATGGCTGTAGACTCAGTAGAATGATACTGGGAGAGAAGCCTATGTTTTCTGTGATTTACTTCTATTCTGTTCTATTCTATGCATGCTTGGCTGTCCATAGGGCTCAGTGCTTGTGGATCTAATGAAGTTTTATCTCTAACCACACCTCATTGCTTCAGGCGAGTCTCCAGTGTTAGGGTTAGGGTAGTCTCGCATTGCCAGATCTATCTCCACAGCGAGGAGAAAAAACGGTCAGGGGTCGTCAGCATTTCTTTAAACCAATCACAATCGTCTTGGGTAGTGCTAAGCTCCAGTCTCAGCGGTGTTGGATCTGTAAAATGGTCTGGGAAGGAATTTGTTTTGGTGGAACATTTGCACCCTGCTAAGAAAACGCCACGTACAACATTAAATTAAGTTATGTAGCTTACCCGAAAATACCATAAATAATTGTGTCAGACCATTTGTCTGGTGCTTAAATGGTCTGAAATGTTTTATTGGTTTCACCAACTAATTTACCTTCACCTTCTAATGAGGCAAATGGTAGCAATGTCATTGTCACTTTTTCTGTGTATAAAAGGTTTTGTCTTCCGGCATTGGTGGTTAATCTTCTTCCCTCCTCTGTCGCTCTTTCTCTCTTTTTCCCCTTTTGATTCTAACAACTCTAATAACAGTCTTATCTCCTTCCCTTGATGCAATTTGTCACCGTCTTCCCCCAGTGTGGACAAACACGCACTATCACTCAGCACACTGCTCGGCACAGCTCGCCGAGACACGTTAATGAAGGTCAGCGGGCCACTCCACACTCATGGCTGCTTCCACTGGGCTTTCACCCACCTGATACCCTCTCCACTCCCCCTCAACCCTCCTTGAAGGCTGTGTGACGACTCCCCGCCTCAATTTATCCCATCTGGTTAATTTGAGCTGCAACCACAGAGGAAGTCCTCTACTTGATGCTAATCAGCTAAGACACTTTGAAATGAATGAGGACTTTTTATTTTAGCTTTCACTTTCCATTTCTTCCGGGTGGAAATGTTGTGAGCAGAGATGTGCCGCAGTGCAACCCAGAGTTGAACTGTAATAGAAATATTCTTGAATGGATCTTTTGAAGATTGATTAAAGTTTAAAAATATAGAGGGACATTTCAAATTGGGAAATGCACCCATTTGAACATCACGCATCCACAGTGAAAGTACAAAATTAGTAAAACTGCACTGTTTATTTAATGAAATTTTAGAGATAGAAATATTGCTCCCTTTTTTGGGCATGGTATTATTATTAGATTATACACCATCGACTGATTAGGCTTCCATAGATGCATGGTATAGCTTTACTAATGCTTAGTATTCTTTTCATTGGAACCCTGGCAGCATACATTTCCACACGCTTCAATGTAATCAGATAATCTTAATTCATTTGTAGTGCTTTGGATGTGGTAGAATGGCTTTGTTCCCCGCTAATTGGTATAATGCAGATGCAAATGTAGATACGGTAGTAATGAGTTCTCATTGGATTAATGTGTGTCACTACTACTAACTTGTTATTTGAGGATTATCTTTACACTGTATTTTTCTTATTCTGACCTGATAAAATAAAAAGAGTTCATAGAGAAAACCCTCAGAAACTCCGCACATCGCTGTTTCACCTACTGCTTGACCATATTTCACTCATG
Source organism: Perca flavescens (assembly GCF_004354835.1). Lineage (NCBI taxonomy): Eukaryota > Metazoa > Chordata > Actinopteri > Perciformes > Percidae > Perca > Perca flavescens. The sequence continues at coordinate 37,292,269 of NC_041340.1, read as the reverse complement.
GTTTGGAGACAGAGATTTGTAAGCTATTAACACAGTCTTGACCTTTTCCTTACAGCGTCGCACCACCTCGGGGAGACAGGGTTGTGTTTTTGATTTAGCTGCGGTGACAGTTCTGGATCAATGTACTCTTTAAGGATTTTCTGAAAGACAACAGAAAGTCTCAGAGAGCTTCAAACTAAGGCGTGATAGGTGAGATTGTATCACTGCCTTCTCCTCTTCAGCAGAGCTTGTTGCTCACTGGAGACTAAGGGAATGTGACATGTTGAATCTTGTGAGCAAACCTGATTATACAACACCGGGAGATGTTGATTATTTCTTTTTTTTCTTTTTTTCTGTGCTAAACAAAACAGCAAAACTCCTCATCAGACTGCACCCTGATTTTTCATTTTCACCAGTGTCGCTGTGGGAGAGGTTCCCGTCGCTCCCTGGTGACGGGCCAGCACACAGCATCATCTTGAGATACGAAAGATAAGAAGAAATATATTAGCTAAACAAATCAATAGTGCATTTTAGTCTCCAGGAGGCATCCTAAAAAAAGAGTTATACTCAGAGGCAGTAAGCATAGAGTAAAATGTACACACACACACACACACACACACACACACACACACAGGCACAGGAAATCGGATGAAGCATTATGCGTATGTGGCGGTGATCTGTTATTCCAGTGATGTGGGAAATTGTATTAAAGAAGCAATAAGAGGAGACAACTGCTGTGTACTAGTTCAGTTTCCACAGGAATCTTTTTCAGTATCGTGAGGAGAAACAGGACTGTGTATGAAATAAATACAACCAAAGTCCCACTTAAGCCTCCCTTATTGCTAAACCAATATGACTGATGATTTATCAGAACTATGATGTCTTTTACTTTGCTGCTTTGTTTGTTATCTTCATCTTTTGACTGCTGCATGAAGTTCTCATCAATCCACTAATTCTTTCTTCATGTACGTGAAATAATCAAACTCTGATCAGATAGCCAGTAGTGTGTAAAGCAAGGGTTCATTTGGACTATTCTATCACGATTTCACACTTTGTACATTAATGTTATAACAACTTCCGTACTGTTAACTGCATGGTTGCAGTAGAGCGAGACTCCGTGCATACTGTATGCTGCTGTGTTGTTGGATAATGTTTTTTTTTAGGTATGCCCCTGTAAAACTCTTTGTGACTTATGCCTGTAAAAAGCCCTTTATAAATAATTTTACTTACTTAGTAAGTAAAATTATTTTTTAATAATAGTTGCTGGTGCAGTCCACTTTAATAGCTGAGCTTGTTGCCTTTGGCCACGAGTAAATCACAAGCAGTACAGCATTTACACGAGATAAAGAGTCAGTGATCCTCATGCATGATCCGTGTGGACTAATGAAGTGTTTTTCCTCGCCTGCGTGGGAATAACTTACTTAGACCTTATCCTATGTGGTTTTCTATGATGTTCTGATGCTAGCCTAAGGCTAAAGGTTCCAACACAGACGGTTGGTTTGTTGATTTTTTTAATTGTTGGCAATTACGGTATGTTTAGGTTTAGGTATGGCAAATTAACTTTGGTTATGGTCAAGGAAGTGCTGTGGTTGCAATTAGGATAATAAAACATGTGAACGTTAATTGCAGGTCTGTGACAGGATGCTGACTCTGGTCTCCTGCATGGCAGTGGTTTATGGTGTCTTGCCAATCTAACTTAAAGGGCACAATTGCTACTTCCTGGCACTGAAGCTTGGCATTAGACTAATTATTTCCTCTGGATTCTGAGCTGTTCAAGTTGAATTATTGCAGTGTGTCTAGTTCCCTTTGCTACGAAGACTTGACATGCAGATACTTTGACCTCTTGCTGCATGTTTGCTGATATTGAACTGTGGAATAGTCCTTTTTCACAAACATGGCACTTGTACTTCTGCTTTGTCTTAACACAGTAAAGATTAGCTCTCACCGTTCACTGTAGTAAAGAAGTAAACACAGAAGTAAACTTTTTGTCACCTTTAAAGCTATGTCTACTTATTCTGTGATTCAGTATGTATAGCACACTGCACACATTCTCAGTGGCATACCTTCTGACTAGTTGTAACTGTGTTTACTGTAACTGTATAACTGACAAAAACGTTATCATTTTGAATGGATGCAATTAATGGATTCAAAGGAGACATGCTGAGCTGGGAGACTGAAAACTCCAGAGTGCCTGTTCCCAAAGTTGCAGTGTGTTGCTGAGTGTTTCATGGTCGTTTCTGCGTGTGGTTACAGTGAGTTCCTACCGTAGGCTAATTGTGATGTTTTAGTATTTGCACTGTGGTTAAGCTCTAAACATAGTTCTTTATAGTGCTTCATCTTGAATCTGATCATCTACCTTCAGGAAACACCAGCACCTATATTTGCCTCTTGTCATCTTCATATTTAGCCCTCAGAAGTTTTTCCTGACCTAATCTTCTGCCCTTTTAGTTCTGGCTGCATTCGTAGGGATTGTAGGGAACTTCTTCAACATTACAACACGTATCGTCCAGCCATGAATGGCCTTTCTTTGTGAGACACGCGCTTATGGCCTGGGCTGCTGCCATTCCTGATTTGTGAGAGCCGTCTCTGCCTCAGCAGTCCTGTATGTCAACACTCTAATTCTCCCCTGCTCAGCCTCAGGTCAGCTCTCTCTTCTATTAAACTCACATAATCCATGGCCACTGAGATCCCCACTCCAAGGAAAATTGCTCTACACTTGTGTAATTACCCAGATTTTTTTTCTATGTTCCTCTGTCTGTCTCAAGGGGTCTCCCTCTGTAGCAAAAGGAACAATTAATTTTGGGTCACTGCTGTGGGGCATTTGGAAATTAAAACTGTCTCTCTTGGATTATTCCAACTAAAATAAAACAGCTTGATTACTCCCTCAAGAATTTTTCCCTCTACTCATTTCCCTAACCTCTAGTAGCCTTGATAATGGATGACCAACCCCTTGACAGGTTTTGGGGGACTGGGATACTCTTATCAAAATTAAAGTACTTTAGTCTTCTTTTTTCTACATAATGCATAAAGGACTGTACACAATTGATGTTATTCATATTTTCAACTTCTTGGACTTAAAAAAACAATGCATGTTCTTCTGGTGCCACGGCCAAGGCGCTCTCCTCTCAGAACCCACTCCAGAATCACCCGGTAGGCCACGAGTCTGCATTGGCTGGGGGGAGCTTTGGTTATTTCACTAAAGAAGTGAGGCATTTATTTATAATAAATAATAATACATTTCATTTATAGAGGGCTTTTCATCATACTCAAAGACACTTTACAGTAAAAACCAGCACATATATCACATTAAAAACAGATAGGCAATAAAACCAACACATACAACAAACATATTTAGAAGCAATTAAAAACAATAAAAACAGTAACTATCTGGTGAGAAATGTAAGATTATTGCATGTGGAAAGCTAATCTGAAGAGGTGTGTTTTGATTAGTGATTTGAATGTGTATTTACAACTAAAAACAAATGTACCTAAGCTAGACAGAGTCACAAAAGGTTAGGTTAGGTTAGGCTAGGTTGTACTCACTCATTAGACAGCTGGCCATCAGGTCTGTCCGGTTAGATCATCCTTATAGATCAGATGGGGAAACCTCTCTGTATGGGCGAAACAATGTCCGTTGACCCGTCCAGACCAGGCTGTATCCTTACAGCACAGGCTTTCTTCCTCGGTGGTCATTGCGATACAGTATCCACACGAGCACCACCATGTACCCGCATCAAGTGCAACCAGCCATAACGGTAAAATCTCCCGGCTGCGGAAGTTGTAGACGGTGAAAGCTCAAGCTCAAATATTTCTTCATTTGGTTGCCGCAATTTGGAAAGGAACAAACTCGAAGCATTTTCTCATATTAGTCCTGATCTAACTCCAAGCTCCGTCTGCCAGCTCTGTGAGCTCCTCCCTGCTTCTGCTGACAGGCAGGCTCCGCGTTGCTAGGTTACCTATGCAAATGAGCTCCTGAACTCTTGAACTGTAGGTCAGCTCTGCTTCACTGTGGTGTCAGGTTACAGCCTGTTGATACATGCTCATTACTATGGACAGGACCTCGGCAAATCATTTTTTTGTGGAAAAAATACATTTTGGAATATTGCATTGTATGAGATCGGCACTCGATTGATGGGGACTTGACCGGAAATCAGTACATAAACAGAGGTAAGGATTAACACAACTTTTATGCCTTTCTGTCACATCTACTGCTGTCAAATTCGCTGTGTTCCCTCGTAAGGAATAACTGCACATGGCTAAGCACTAGTAATGGCATTTCGAACATGTTTAGAGGCTAAAAACACGTTTAAAACTTGCCCTGTTTAAGCCTTGTTTAAGACTGTTGGGTGCAAAATCTAGCAGGAGGATAACTCGGTGTAGGCGGCACCGTTTGTTTTTGTTTTTCTCGCTACTGACAGTACTCCTGATTTACAAACAACAGAGCTACGGGTTGAAATCGACCGGAATTCTCCTTTAAAGCCTATGTTGTGTTGCAACATTTTATCGCACTGCATGAATCACCGTCACATGCAAATCAATGTTTTCTCTCAATCCCTCAATAAAAGTGCTGAATGACATGCAGCTATCTTATGAGTTTGAAAACACTTACAAAAAGTAAGACACTGTTGTGCAAATGACTACTAAAAACCATTAGTAGAGGTACTCTAATTTAATGATCTGCCCAGGGACAAGACAACCTTAAATCTATTTTGAGAGCAGTTTTGGATCCCCTCTCCCATCAGTTATCACAGCACCCCCTCTTCGTCTTTTCCTCCAGTACTTTGGAAAGTATGGCACTCTGTAAGTGGGAAAGTGCAGGTTTATATCGCAAGCATCCCTCTCCTGATTTAATTAGACTGATCCTGATGGCAAAGGCACGCTCCGAATTTATTAACCTCACCAGAGGAGGGGGGAGGGGGGGACTCTCCATGACCCTGATGAAATATTTACTGGTAAGATTTACATGCTCCTGAAGGCGGCAGGCAACAGGAGAAGAGGTGGAGAAAAAGTGAATCCAAGGGTCTTCCAGGAGGATGCCTGCTGGTGTTAATCATCTCATGTACACCGTTGAATAATGAAAATGGATAATGAATAAATGTAAAACATATTTTCTCTACTATACGTTGACTGCACAGTTGAGGGAAGAGAAGGAATTGCAGTTGCAGATGGAAAGTGGGGAAAATAAATATAATCTGATTAAAGACATTAAATCTCAATTTAACCCCTGTGTTGTCCTTGTGTCAAATTTGACCCGTTTTCAAAGTTTCTATATCAAAAATATGGGTTTCTTTCAACTAAATTGCCCAAAATTAACATGGATGGTTCCATACACGGCTGCAATTATGCATCAACATACGTTCTGCATAATTTAATATGAATTATGTTTATTGACCATATATTCCAAAAATAAGCATCAAACTAGTGTTGATAAGTTGGATAAGAAGATCCATCCATCTTCGTCCGCTTATGCGGTATCGGGTTGCGGGGGTAGCAGCTCCAGCAGGGGACCCCAAACTTCCCTTTCCCGAGCAACATTAACCAGCTCCGACTGGGAGATCCCGAGGCGTTCCCAGGCCAGGTTGGAGATATAATCCCTCCACCTAGTCCTGGGTCTTCCCCGAGGCGTCCTCCCAGCTGGACGTGCCTGGAACACCTCCCTAGGGAGGCGCCCAGGGGGCATCCTTACCAGATGCCCGAACCACCTCAACTGGCTCCTTTCGACGCGAAGGAGCAACGGCTCTACTCCGAGCTCCTCACGGATGACTAAGCTTATCACCCTATCTCTAAGGGAGACGCCAGCCACCCTCCTGAGGAAACCCATTTTGGCTGCTTGTACCCTGGATCTCGTTCTTTCGGTCATGACCCAGCCTTCATGACCATAGGTGAGGGTAGGAACGAAAACTGACCGGTAGATCGAGAGCTTTGCCTTCTGGCAACGGTGCGATAAATTGAATGTAATACCGCACCCGCTAAGCCAATTCTCCAACCAATCTCCCGCTCCATTGTCCCCTCACTCGCGAACAAAACCCCAAGGTACTTGAACTCCTTCACTTGGGGTAAGGACTCATTCCCTACCTGGAGTAGGCACTCCATCGGTTTCCTGCTGAGAACCATGGCCTCAGATTTAGAGGTGCTGATCCTCATCCCAACCGCTTCACACTCGGCTGCAAACCGATCTAGTGAGTGCTGAAGGTCACAGGCTGATGATGCCATCAGGACCACATCATCTGCAAAGAGCAGTGATGAGATCGCCAGCCCACCGAACTGCAACCCCTCTCCACCCCGACCACGCCTCGATATCCTGTCCATAAATGTTACAAACAGGATTGGTGACAAAGCGCAGCCCTGGCGGAGGCCAACCCTCACCTGAAACGAGTCCGACTTACTGCTGAGAACCCGGAGACAGCTCTCGCTTTGGTTGTACAGAGATTGGATGGCCCTGAGAAGAGACCCCCTCACCCCATACTCCCGCAGCACCTCCCACAGTATCTCCCGGGGGACCCAGTCATACGCCTTTTCCAGATCCACAAAACACATGTAGACCGGTTGGGCATACTCCCAGGCTCCCTCCAGGATCCTTGCGAGAGTGAAGATCTGGTCCGTTGTTCCACGACCAGGACGGAATCCGCATTGTTCCTCCTCAACCCGAGGTTCGACTATCGGCCGAACCATCCTTTCCAGCACCTTGGAGTAGACTTTACCAGGGAGGCTGAGAAGTGTGGTACCCCTGTAATTGGCACACACCCTCTGGTCCCCCTTTTTCAAAAGGGGAACCACCACCCCGGTCTGCCACTCCTTTGGCACCGTCCCAGACTTCCACGCAATGTTGAAGAGGCGTGTCAACCAGGACAGCCCCTCCACACCCAGAGCCTTGAGCATTTCTGGACGGATCTCATCAATCCCTGGGGCTTTGCCACTGTGGAGTTGTTTGACTACATCAGTGACCTCCGCCTGGGAAATTGACAATGATCCCCCATCATCCTCCAGCTCTGCCTCTAACATAGTATTAGTCGGATTCAGGAGTTCCTCAAAGTGCTCCTTCCACCGCCCTATTACCTCCTCAGTTGAGGTCAACAGTGTCCCATCCTTACTGTACACAGCTTGGATGGTTCCCCGCTTCCCTCTCCTGAGGTGGCGAACAGTTTTCCAGAAGCACCTTGGTGCCGACCGAAAGTCCTTCTCCATGTCTTCTCCAAACTTCTCCCACACCCGCTGCTTTGCCATGGATAAGAAGATGTTACACAGAATTGGATGACAATTTATACTCTATGCTTTATAAAACATGCAAAACAGACTGGGCAAATTTTGACCATGGTTAATGAGACAACACAAGGGTTAATTTTTTCCCATTTCCACTATTTAACATATGCAACAGTCCTCTTTCATGCAACTGAAATGTTGATCTTTATACAAACATCAGTAACATTTACCCCCTCCAGCTCTGAATTAAGGGTCATATTATTAGCTCATGTACAGTACAGGCTTTGGACCGCCTTCTGTAGACACAAAGGACAATTTTCGCCAAAGGCAGTGACTTTGTGGCTTGTTAACAATGTCGAAAATGTCATACTCATGCTTTTTTCTGGTCCAGTGATAAAAAAACAAGGGCAGAAAGGTGCAGTTTATTTGACTCTCACTACCCTTTGGGGACTACAGATGCTTTGAGCATTTAATTTCCTAACCTCAGCAGCAGTCAGCCTCTCTTAAAGAGAGTATTTAAGTGCTGTCGCATGAGGTGAAATCTTTATGCGTTGACAGTTCTCGAGACAAAGATAAGGGAATTTGAACCTCGAATGGGAAAATGAAAAATACCAAGATAAGTATTCCAATTTAGCTTTCAGACATTTCATTGAAAATCGTCCGATTTGATCGTGCAGATGGATTCGTGGTTTAAACGAGGGTAAAGTGCTGAACAAGGTCAGTGTCACCGTTGAAGACCCATCAGAAAAATCGCATTATAGAGACATTCTTATTTAGGAAGGTTGCCTCTTACTCAGAGGAGGTGAACTACATGTTTTGACAGGTGATGATTAGATTCTCAGGGGGTTAAGGCGTAGTGTGTACGTGTAAATGTATAAGTGCATGTGCGTTTGACCGGGTTGTTGTGGGATAAACATGTTTACCTTCATGTCTATGATTAAAAACTGAGGCTGTACTAAAGGGTATTTAAACTTATCTAATCTAATGATCAACAATAAAGGCTCATCATTTTATTTTTTAAAGATTTTCACAGAAAAATATCCAGATTTTTAAAAAGAAGCAGATTAGTATTTTATGTCCTCATTCATACAACAGCTGTTCCCTGCTGAAAGAGGATGTTAGTCACTGACCTCCGTTTAGAAAGAAGCTCAGTAAATGCTTCAGGAATCATAAAATGGAAAGAAAAATGAGAACTATTAAAACATAACTGAGCAAGAGATTATGCCCCAGACTACTTAAAAAAAGGGAAAGAAACCAGGTATTTTTAAAATCAGTAACTTGTTACATGGATATCCATGTTGATGAGCTTCACAGTGGGGAAAAAAGGAATCAGAAAATTCTCCAACTGCTTTTGCAGCATAATCTACTTTTCAGCTGTCCATCTGCTTGCTCAATATGTTCCAAAGAGTCACGTTTTACCAAAATACTTCAGAGCCTCTAGGAATGCCACAGAAGCAGTGTATTTAGCCATGTTTTGGCAAAGCTATGATTATCACATACTGAGCATACTGGTGGACAGTGGAAAAGAGGATTATGCTGCAGCAGTTCACTGTGACAACGTGTCATGTTTGGAATCCATTATAACTGAGTGAATTCAAGCTAACAACATAGCCGCCACTCTCTGTCAAAGAAGCAGCTATATTATTTCAGAGTAAAAGGAGCTTTTCCTTTTGCTCACTGTAGTGTCATGCCACATGAAGTCACACACAGATGTTGAGGGGGCTATGCTGTATATAAGGGGGGAGGGTATAAATAAACAGGTAAACTGTTGGATGCACTTGACACTTTCTGCCATTATCAGGAAACAGCTGAGAGCATTGACAGACATTTTGTTCATCCAGCTGTTGCTGTCTCCCTGAAAATGCACATCCTTTAATTATTGAGCATATTCTATGAAATATACTGAGCATGATCTTTTGATGCATGCACATACATTACAAGCTGATGTGAGCAAATAAAATAAAAAAAGTGAAAGCCACTATACATATTATTTCTCTAAAGCTGCCTTGACAACTTGTCTTGCCTGAATGTTAAGAACTGGAGGGATACAATGGTGAGATTAAGGAATTACGTATATGTGATGGTTTTACTGTACTAATGTATCCTTACAGTATGTATCTTTAGTTTGACTTCTGAATTTAGCAACCCGGTAAACAATGCCACTTAAAGATTACAATGCTAACGAACAGCTACTGATGTGACCTATCATCACCATGATACGGATGTTTACTGAAAGGAATAGAAAGAAATGTAACTCTGGAAACCACCTACTACCAAATTCAAAATCAGTTTCCTGCCCACCAGTGTGGCAGTTATTTGATGTAGATCATTTGGTTAAATGATTATGCAGTTTGTTCATTAAGAGCCACCGTACTGGTTTGTCTTATCCAATCAGAATGCCCAGTGGTGTAGTTCACTTCCTCTCTGGTCTGTATCGTCTCTCAGTTATCGAAGGTTTGGATTAAATGCAGTCACTTACATTCGGTGTGATCATTGACTCATACCAACCTATACTAACATTCTACATGGTGTCAGAAGCGAGTACGTACTTCTCGCCAGTGAGTTTTTCTTTTTCTCGGTCGCCGTTGAACGGCCTGTTGCATTGGACAGTGCTAGCGTAGCCTAGCCTAGCTTTCGCCGGTTGATAACATTGTTTCCCTCTACCCAACGTGATGGCGGATGGATTTCGCAGACTCAACCCTCTTGTGTTTGATGAAAATATCGCAGAGAATTGGCGTATTTTTGAGCTGGAGTACGACATTTTTATTGCTGCCGCACATTTGGACAAGTCAGCAAAGACCAAAGCTTACATCCTTCTCAACATTGCTGGCCCAGACACCATCGAACGAGAGCGTTCTTTTGCCTACGCAGCTGAAGTGTGCGCAGCGGAGGATGGCGGAAGGATCATTACTCCTGCTGAATCTCGGGAGGACTCCGAATATTTGAAGAAAAAGTTTCAGGAAATCTGCAATCCTCAAAACAACAGGACTATGGAAAGACACAAATTTCATGCCAGAAGTCAGAAACAAGGTGAGAGCATCGAATCATTCATAAGTGATTTAAGGATTAAAGCTAAATGCTGCCACTTCGGAGACCTAACAGAGGAGCTGATCTGTGACCACATCGTATGTGGCGTTACTAGTGACGCTTTGAGAAAAGCTCTGTTAAGGGATAGCGAGCTAACACTTGCCAAAGCTATTTCAACCTGTCGAATACACAAGATGACCGAGGAAAGTAGCAAGACGTTAGCATTACAAAGTAATGCTGCCATTATGAATGCAGTTAGGCTAGCTCCAAATAGAATGCAGTGGCCAAAGCCCCAACCCCCCTCACAGACTCACGAGGTCACGAGGTTTAATAATTGTGGTGGCAGCCACGCAGCTAAGCGGGAAAAGTGTCCGGCATTCGGACAACAGTGTCACAGTTGCCAAAAGTTTAACCACTTTAAAAGTTGCTGCAAGTCTAAACTGTGCAGCCAAAATAGGCAACATCCTAGACAGAAAACTGGCAGACAGACTGTTAATGGGATAGAAATAAAGGAACAAACGTGAAGATGGAACGTTTTAGGTGAATGGCGTTGAAGTTGAAGTTGACAGTCATATTGATTGTGTGAATCTACAAGCCACTGAAAAGGATGTGGGATTTGTCACGATGCATATAAATGGCAAGCCCACTGAGATGAAAGTGAACACAGGAGCAAAATGCAATGTGATGTCACTAGACACTTTCAGAAGACTTAATAGCGGCAAACAACTTGTAAAGCAGAAGAAAGCAGCTAGCCTTGTTGCTTATGGAGGCACCAAAATACAGACCAGTGGCATCGCCACACTGCCGTGCTGCTTAAAGGAGCAGAACCACTCATTGCCGTTTTTCATTGTGGACAGAGCAGTGCAACCACTGCTAGGATTTCATGCATGTGTGGACATGGGGATTGTCAAAATGAGTCCAGATGTCCACCAGATCAGCGTGGAGAGTAGCACGGACTTCAGCTCACAGACATTCACACAGTACAAAGCGTTGAGGAGGTGGCATCACAAATGTCCGCCAACACTGTTTTCCATCCTGGATGCAAAGAACTCTTTCTGGCAGATACGTCTCGACAAGAAATTGTCACTGCTGACCACATTCAGCACTCCATTTGGGCACTACAGATTTCTAAGGATGCCCTTTGGCATAAATTCCACAAGTGAAGTATTTCAGCGCTCCATGGAACAACTGTTTGCAGGCTACCTCATCGTTGATGACATCATCATAGGAGACACCACGACGCCAATTTGAGAAAGGTGCTTGAAAGGGCACAGGAAGTCAATCTCAGTTTAAACCCAAACAATTGTAAATTCCGCCTGGACCAGGTAGCATACGTAGGCCACATCTTCACAAGCGAAGGCCTAAAAGCAGACCCGTCTAAAACTGCAGCAATCAATGACATGCCAGTCCCCACGGATGTTGTGATGTATGGGACATTGTGTATTGAGTACCCCGTTCCACTAGTTGGCGCTGTGTCGCCACTGTTAGTGTGTTTATCTGAATGTACTAAGTGAACAAGTATGTTAGTAAAGAAGTCAGTATTTTACTACGACGAAAACACAACCGTGTCCGTGTTGTCTCTACTAACAAGATTATCTGAAGTGAACCCACAACATAACATTATTGGCGATGAGGACGACTTTGGATTACAGTTTGTTTGTTTTTGTTGTTTTTTTGGTTCCGCCACGGTATTGACTGTGTGTGGGGAAGAAAAAGGCCTTTGTGGCTAACAGAGGCTAATGAGCTCAACGAAACGGGGAACTACTGCTAATGGTAGGAAATGGCACGACACGGATACATCGGGCAGATCTCTGCTTTCGAAGAGTCAGTGGAGCAGTGGACAGCTTACGTGGAAAGGTTTGAACATTTTGTAACAGCAAATGAGATTGAGGACGATAAAAAGTCAGCCGTTCTTCTCAGTGTAATGGGTGCCGCTACCTACGGACTATTGCGTAGCCTCGTAGCTCCTGACAAGCCAGGGCTAAAGTCATACGATGATATTGTTAGTGTCTTGCAGTCGCATTTTTCTCCGGCACCGATTGTCATTGCCGAGAGATTCCACTTCCATAAACGAAACCAACAAGAGGGAGAATCAGTGAGCCAATACGTGGCAGTGATCAAACAGTTAGCAGAACACTGCGACTTTGGCACGCATTTGCTGGATGCACTGAGAGACAGACTTGTGTGTGGACTTAACACGGAGGCGATACAGAAAAGATTGCTGACCGAGACTGCACTCACTTGGAAAAAGGCTGTGGAAATAGCAGTAGCAATGGAGACGGTAGCAAAAGAAACGCACCAGCTAAGTAATGCACTAAAAATAAATGCACTGTCACTGACTAGCCAGCAACGCTACAAATGTGTGCGCTGTGGGAAAACGAATCACAAAGAGGCTGACTGCTATTACAAGGACCAAACATGTCACAACTGTGGTAAGGAAGGCCACATATCAAGAATGTGTCGAAACAAAGAGCATGGAAATAGAGAAAAGAACTATATGACATGCAGTTGTGTCATGTACCTTTACGCCAAACGAATACTATACTGAAGACATACACTGGCGAGCTGATTTCACCGGAGGGGGTCATCAAAGTCTTGGTAAAAATGAACAAGCAGAAGGCTAAGCTACCACTGTACGTGGTCAAAGTTTTTCACCACCGCTCTTTGGGCGGGAATGGCTGCGGAAAATACGGATTGACTGGCGGGAGATTAAGACAGTTCGTAAGGAGACTTTAGAAGCTGTGCTACAGAGGCACAATGAAGTCCTTAAAAAGGAGCTGGGCACAATGAAAGGCATTAAAGTGGCCATAGCTCTGAAACCGCGTCATCAACCACGGTTTTGCCAGGCAAGAGTCGTTCCCTATGCTCTGAGGCCAAAAGTTGAAGCTGAGATTGATTGGCTGAGTGAACAGGGCATCATATCCCCTGTCAAGTTCAGCGACTGGGCAACACCTATCGTGCCAGTTGTGAAAAAGAATGGAGATGTTAGGATTTGCGGTGATTTCAAAGTGACAATCAACCCCGTTCTGCAGGTGGAGAAATATCCGATTCCTCGGATTGAGGATTTATTCGCATCACTGTCAGGGGGGCAGCATTTCAGTAAGCTGGACTTGTCCCACGCATATCTGCAAATGCCTGTGGAGGAAGACTCTCGCAAATATCTCACCATAACAACATCAAAAGGGCTGTTCTGTTACAACAGACTTGCCTTTGGAATCACGTCGGGCCCAGCAATATTTAAGCGGGCCATGGACCAGGTTCTCCAGGGTCTTCCGAACGTCCACTGCTATTTGGACGATATTTTGGTAACTGGCCAAGACCGCCTTCAGCACCTGAAGAACTTGGACGCTGTCCTGGGACGCCTTGAAGATTAACTACTACGGCAGGTTCATTCCAAACTTGTCAACCATTCTTAGCCCACTCAACGCACTCTTAGGCAAAGGCAAACCGTGGCAATGGACTTCAAAATGTGCAACAGCATTTCAGGTGGCCAAAGAACAGTTGTCATCGCAAAGTGTGCTTACCCATTACGACCCGCAACTGCCCATCCGGCTGGCTTGTGATGCTTCACCCTATGGGGTAGGCGCTGTGATTTCGCACATCTTTCCAGATGGGCAAGAGAGGCCCATAGCCTTTGCATCACGGACCTTGAATAAAGCAGAACAAAAGTACGCACAGATTGAGCGTGAAGCTCTTGGCATTGTATTTGGTGTTCGGAAATTCCATCACTACCTATATACCTATAGTTTACGCTCCTCACTGACCATCGCCCTCTGACCACAATTCTGAGTCCCAGCAAAGCAATACCATCTATGGCAGCCGCCAGAATGCAGCGGTGGGCTCTGCTGTTGGCTGCTCATGATTACAGCATCCAGTACAGAGAAGCTGCACGTCATGGCAATGCTGATGGGCTGTCCCGCCTGCCACTTGCCACGTCAGTTAAGGAGAAACCCAACACTGTGGACAGTTTTCACATTAAACACTTGGAAGTCTTGCCCGTGAGCTGTAAAGAAATCTGCAGAGAGACCAGGACCGATCCTGTCCTTGCTCAAGTACAGGAAATGGTGTCCACAGGTCGTTTCCCGAGAGTTCAGCATGTGGACAGAACAGTGGCACCATTCATCAGTAGGAAGGATGAACTGACTGTTCAGCAACAGTGCCTCATGTGGGGTATCCGTGTTGTCATCCCTCCTAAGCTGCGACCCAGAGTGTTGTCCGAGTTACATGTGGTGGCCAGGAATTGACGCTCAAATCGAACAAGTGTCAAAGACCTGCCAATCCTGCCAACTCACACAAAAAGCACCTGGACCATCGCCTCTCCATCCTTGGGCATGGCCAGGAGCTCCATGGCAGAGGATTCATGTTGATTTTGCCGGTCCCTTCCAAGGCCATATGTTCTTGGTGGTCGTGGACGCCCACTCCAAATGGCCTGAAGTGCACTTGATGAGTTCTACCACGACTTCCAAGACCATACAGGTGCTGAGAGGGCTATTCAGTCGTTACGGCCTCCCAGAGGTTTTAGTGAGCGATAATGGTCCCCAGTTTACATCAAGCGAATTCGAGACATTCATGAAGAACAACGGGGTTAAGCACATACGCTCTGCTTTCACCCCGCCACGAATGACCTGGCAGAACGTTTTGTGCAAACATTCAAGCATTCATTGAAGTGCTCCAAGGGAACAATTTCAATCCAACACCGACTGGATGCATTCTTACTGTCATATCGCAACACTCCACACTCCCCCACAAAAGAATCACCATCCATGCTGTTCATGCATCGCAAGCTGCGTTCCCGACTCGACCTGATGAAGCCTAGCGTTGCAAGAACAGTGGAGGAAGCACAAGAGGAGCAGTGTGCTCGTCGACAGACACGTGCTAAGGCCAGGTCATTCAAAGTGGGTGACACAGTATTAGTGCGTGATTATGGGAGAGGAGAGAAGTGGACACCTGGCGTGGTATCGGCTGAAACGGGTCTTGTGTCTTATACGATCAACGTGGGATCTTCGGAACACTGGAGACGGCATGCTGACCAGAAGCTTGCTCGATATGCAGAGTTGGATGTTCCCGAGTCTTCGAAGTCTACTTCCATTGCACCAGATCTGCCGTTGTTGGAGAACACAGTTCCTGACCCAGCTATTCCATCTCCTGATCCAGTGAGTGTACAACCTTTTCCGGTAACATCAGAGGTAGTCAACACACCACATCAGGAGACTGGTAAGCGATACCCATCTCGTGTCATTACGAAACCAGTTCGTTTTAGCCCTTAAGGAAGTCCATAAGGTTGGACAGTTGTTTGACACATTTTTGGATAAGTTACATTTGTGTTCATTTAGATTAAAGAGTTATGTCTCAAGAATAAGGGCATAATAATCCCTTGATGGGCTCGGGGTTTGGGACAGTCTACTCCTTACCTCAAGATTAGGTAACATTATACACGTTATAAAAAAAAATATAGATGTTTTTGAATGGAAAACCAGTAGCTTTTGCGTCGCGTGCTCTCACAGACACTGAGACTGAGACTATGTCTACGGAAAGCCCACAATCGTGGAAACCAACCACCAGCCCTTTGTGACCATCATGAAAAAGCCCATCCATTCCGCTCCTGCCTGTCTCCAGAGAATGTTGCTTTGCCTGCAAAGCTACGACATCAGCCTGGTCTACAAAAGGGGCAAGTACATGTTCCTGGCAGACACCCTCTCAAGAGCTCCCAGCTCACAAGCACCACAGAGCCCTGTGGAGCACGGTGACTATGAAGTCATGAGTGTGAGCTACATCTCCTCAGCACGCCTGGAGGAACACCGTAGGCACACAGCAGAGGATGAGGTGTTACAAACTCTTGCCACAACCATTCAACGTGGATGGCCCACCAGAGAAAGCCAGCTCCAGCCTGCCGTCAGCCCTTTTTTCCCATAAATAGATGAGCTGACGGTGGAGGATGGTATCATCATGAAAGGCCATAAAGCCATCATCCCCCAGTCCCTACACGAGGAGTACATCAAGATTGTACACAAAGGCCACCCAGGTATTGAGGCAACCAAGCGTAGAGCTAGAGGTGTAATCTTTTGGCCTACAATGTCAAAGAACATCACAGAAGAGTTGCTGTTATGTGCAGTGTGCAATAGCACAAAGTCGCATCAACGGAAAGAGCCCCTCCAACTCCACCCTGTTCCAGATCTGCCATGGTCCACAGTGGCCACAGACCTTCTGGATTGGCATGGCAAATATTATCAAGTGTGTGAAACCTGATCTCATCAGCCGTCATATCCAAATTAAAAAGACACTTTTCGGTACATGGTACACCTCACATACTCATCACTGACAATCCTAGACAGTACACCAGTCAGCACTTCAAGGATTTTGCTAAGCATCATCACTCATACCACAAGCAGCCCAGAGTTTCCCCAGTTAAACGGACTCGCGGAAAGAGCAGTCCGCAGTGCCAAGCAACTCATGGAGAAATCACACAGGGATGGATCTGATGTGTTTCTTAATATCCTGAACCTCAGAAACATTCCCCGTGACCCAACATTAGGTTCTCCTGCTGAGCGCCTTATGTTTCGCCAAATTCGTGCAGCCATTCCAGTGAGCACTAAACTGCTGGAGCCCACCATGAGGAATGTCAAGCAAGTCAGCGCCCAACTCCTCAACAAACGGCTCACCCTAAAGCGCTGCTATGACATGTCGAGTCACCCACTACAGCTGCTGGCAGAGGGACAAGTGGTCCGCATGTAGACAGTGAAAGGCTATGACAAACTTGGAACGGTGAAGGAGATGAGTAGGGAACCACGGTCCTACATAGTTCAAGCAGATGGAAAGGCTTATAGGAGAAACATACTTCCTGTGGCTGAGCCACCATCACCGCTGCTCCTCGATGACCCAGACCCTCAGGACACCAGCCCTCCTACAGTGGACAGTCCTCCTTCACCACAAATGCCAACACTGAACACTGTGCAACCACAACACCCATAGTCCCCCCAGCCCAAGTCCACAGCATACTCACCCATTGAGAATCACGACATACAATACACCACACGTTCAGGTCGCATCTGCAGACCAAATCCCAAATACATGTGGGAAAAAAAAGGTTTCTTCTGATTTCATCCCAGCTATTCAGCGTGTCTTGCAGTATAAAGCTATTTCTCAAAACACACATGCAGGCCTGTTTGAACGTCAACAGTAACGTTACCTGAAAACATAAATGTCACAGAGATGATTTAACGTCACCGCTCATTTTACGCTGAGGGAAGATTACTACGTCTTTAATGTAGGTTTTGAGTGGTATGCATCCCCACTAACCTGGAAAGCGTTTTAAACAGTAATGTTAATACGACACGTTGTATTAACGGAGGAATACAGTTTGTTTTTTTTTTGCGGCAGAGGGGGCGTTCGCTAATGTTAGCTTCTTGTCTCATCTAGGGTCAACGCTATTTTCCGATAAACTGTAGCTGTCAAATTTCACGGGACACACGTGAGTGCGGTTTTCCTGTTCCAGTTGTTCAGCCTCAGAGGGGAGAGAGAGAGCGGCTGACCGTTCGCCTGAGATCAGTAGAGCAGGCGGCTCTGCAGAGCCATAATTACGACTTTATGACATTTCATAAACAGCTGATTGAGCGGCAGTGCGCTCATGTTGTGCGATGTTAATAATGCAAGGCGCCCGAGTGCATTTGACCAGCATAAAATTGGCATATGTCAGACTGACCGGCAGGTCGCCGGTCATGGCCGGTCACGTGAAAATCGGCCAAATACGGTCAATCAGTGCATCTCTAAGCACGACTGCCAATAACTTCCACAATGACATATTATGAGCGTTCTATTTAACGCTGTGATATAGCCACGGTGGCCGTTTTTTTATTTATTTTTATTTGACAGGACAGCTTAAGACATGAAAGGGAAGAGAGAGGGGGGGTGACATGCAGCAAAGGGTGATAATTACTACGGTCACTAGAGGCTGCCGCCTAACAACAAAGAATATGGTACGTTATAAGCTGCTTGCCCAATCAACCTTATTGGTAGTTTTCTGGGTTTGCCATACCAGATGTGCGAAAAACCTGTCTGACCAATTTGAAGTTAAGTGCCAGTTTTGCCTATAACAGCACCCATGCCAATAACCACGGCTCATCACATCAGTCGCTAACCTCAGCTGTTCTTCCTGGCATTCATCGCTCTCACCCTAATGAATCTTCTCCTCCCAGCAGTGACACTCCCACCTGTTCACCTGCTACTGTCTAACTGACACTGACTGGATGTTGTCACCCACCAAGCGACCGCTAATGAACAAACTGCTGTTAGACTACTAACTATGCTAAGCTAGCTCGCTGCTTGGAGTGGTGGAGGGCAGGCACCGCGAGCTGTTTCCCTCCCACCCCTCAGCCTTCCCGGGGGCGGAAGCCAGGCCTTTCATCCCCACCCAGGCCTCCTGCCAAGAAAAGAGTGAATAATTCACCACCTTCTGGATGGATCAGCTGTAACAAAGTCTCTGCTTATTCAGTGCATTGATGTCAACATTTAACACAACATGCCCATATTTTTATTCCTTCGCAAAAAAGAGAATAAGTCTCCACAGAGAAAACTGGATGTCAAGTATCTACATTTAAAAATGAGCAAAATAACATTATTATTTGCAGGATGTTCCACTTGCAGCTTTAACCACAAAAATGTGTCATCCAAATGACCATTCGCTTTAATTAGCATTTAGTGAAAGGTATCTATTAGGCTCATTGAAATCAATATTGGCCTTGACTGGGTTCAACCATTCCTAAAGGGTTAACCCTATCTGAATAATTAGCAAAATGTTTTTGACACCCACTTGCAACATGAATACTCTTCATGGTATATAAAGCAGGGAGTGAAAATAAAAAATGGAAATGCATACAATTCCTATGTCAGCACTTAACCATATGCTTCCTGGCAGCATAATGAAGATGAGAGAGAGAGAGAGAGAGTAAGAGAGAAAGAGAGAATAGAGATAATAAACAGTGTGAGCCACAGTTGTGGCTGGAGGCAGTAGATACAAACTCAGTAAAGAACTCTGTGACCTTGGTAATGCTTGTGTATTGCTGACTATTGCTATATTTTATAGTCTAGATGTCAAAAATCACAATGCAGATACAGGCATAGTTGCAATTCCTTATTAGATATGATCTCAATTCCCAAGGAGAAATGCAGTACCATCAAGCTAAACCTTTATTTTGGCAAATACCAATATGTCACCAAGATCTCTGAGTAAAGACCTCTAAGACTTTACGTTTCTTTTTCCCCACTCTGAATTCCCATTTCAACTTTTTCTTAAAATGATATTATAAATATTTCTCAGCATAAAAACACTTGACTCTTCCAAATAGTTTAACAATGTCATTGATTTACGTTATGGCTAATTATAAGGGACGACTCTAAATACTACAAAACCCCTGCATTTCAGTCGCCATTTCTATTGAGAAGAAGCCAGTAAGAGACTGAGAGCTGTAAGCAAAATCAAAACACTTACAGTAGTTGTTACTGTTGGGCCCCGAAAACTGTGCCATAGTTGTCAAATTTACCCACGAACACCTGGATGTCTATTACCTAAATGCACTTTGTGAACTGTAGTTTACTTGTTCCTGTACATTTTATGTACACAGGCTTGTACCTTCTGATATTTATCAGAGAACCATCAATTTTTGATGTTATCTTTTGTACTGATGATTCAACAAGGAGCTATTCATGTCAATCCACTCTAACTATGAGTCACCTACTATTGTCCTTGCAGAAAACGTATGTCGCTTTTACTTCCAGAACCAGCCGTGTAAATTACTCCTCCCCTTCACAGCTTTATAGCTATAATTACTGCCATTATCATTATTGGAGTTATTGCATAGACTATTAAAGTATCAACCCCTCCCTGACTGGTTCATTGCGAGAGCCAAAAAAGAAACAATTTCTGCCAAATATAGTACTTCCTCACAATGCGAGAGGAGGGGAGGGGGGTGGACATCACATCTGCCTGTGAGCAGATCCAGACTCTCAGATAAATCAGCACCTGAACGTCAATATGCCCTTTGGAAAACTGTATTTATAGCTCGGCCACGTCACCGGAACCACTCTGTCTGTTACTGGCTCTCTCACCTTTCTCTGCACTTCATGTGGGCATCAACAAGCGAAAGCACAATCACACGTGTCCACACATTTCTTCTGTAGCAGCTAAAATCTGCATGTTTTTGTGTTTGTTAGGCTTTATGTTTTTTAAAGCAAACACCTGTAACCTCTCACTGTCTGTCGTTCTATTTTTTTCTTTCTCTTTCCAATGTGTGAAATCTCATTTTCTGGCTGTGGGCTCTTAAAATGAATCAGATGTACCTTTTTGAATCACACAGTACTTTAATTTGTTGAGTGGAATAAGCACAAATACACTGCTCGCTCTTCATTTTCATTTTAATAAAAACAAAAATGTAGGCCTTGAGCAGCAATCCTTGTATCATTTGTTCATGTCTTCAGCTCGGATTAACAAATTCCTGCTTCATTTTTCCGGTCAGGGTATTTGTGTATTCAGGGAAGCTTTGACCTTTGCTGAGATGTATAGGCCTTTTCACAAACTGCTGACACTTTGGGTTCTTGATATGAACTAATGCCTGAAGGCCACATCCATGGATATAGTAGTCGGTGGTAAATGAGACTTTCCACAGCTGTCACAGCTGTATTATTAGCGATATGGAGC
This sequence comes from Perca flavescens, assembly GCF_004354835.1. NCBI lineage: Eukaryota > Metazoa > Chordata > Actinopteri > Perciformes > Percidae > Perca > Perca flavescens. The sequence continues at coordinate 37,271,373 of NC_041340.1, read as the reverse complement.
CCATTACCAAAAGCTTTACATATAATTATGGAGCAGACAGTGTTCCTATGGTTGCTCCAGCTGAGTTTACTGGATATCTTATGTTGTTGACATCCTTGGCTCATCTCAGGAGGTGAATGTGACTTTGTGGAAGTGTGGATGTGCTACTGGTATTAAACAGCTGGACTGCACAGATCAGCCTACAGCTTTGATCCCTTACTGCAAATAGATTTAAAGGTTGATAAAGGTTGTGGCCACGAGGAGCCTTTTCGTACTGTAAACAAATTATGTCTCACTCACAAGTCCCTGTCCTCTTTTCTGGACTTTGCTACATTTTATTTTAAAAGTATGCAGTCTTGTTTATCAGCTGTTAAACACGTAGCGCTGCAAGCTTAATCTCGTTGTATTAGGTTATATAATGTCCCAAAATGGAATTTTGTTTTAGATGAAAATATAACATGAACCATTGCTTTGAATGATCTTAAATCTGGGATCATTGTTTTATGCACATGTGGAAGGAACATGTAGTGTGGACAGTTTGAGGGCATGTGATGTGTTTGTATGTGTGTGTGTGTGTGTGTGTGTGCTGGAGCTTGCTGGTCCAAACAGACCCCGGGGCCAACAGAAGTGTCCCCAGATGGGTTTCCTTAGGCTTGGCACGGCTGACCGCAAAACCAAGTGAGGAGATTCATCATGCTTATGTGATCAACATGATAAGTGTGGCAAAGTGACACTCCACTCCCAAAGAAAGGAAGAAAAGTCACAGTGGGGTGACTCTGTTAAATAAAAATAAGTTGCTGTTATTAGTCACTGGTGGCTTGTCTGGAAGTAAATCTTACCTTGATGAATGTTCACATACTTTATTTTGGGCACTCTATTCACTAAGAATGGGGAATTGAAGTTAAATCAGTAATGCAAAATGACTTATTTTATGAAAAATGGAAACAGAAGATTCAACTTTCTGGACATACAGTAAATCTAATATATTGAAGATATTTGTTTTGCACAGCTTAGTGTGTGTTCAAAAACAGATTGGGGTGGAGGGAACTGTTAGTTAGTTGATGGAGTGGAAATGGTTATAAATAAAATGAAGAGGATATTTAAAAAGGAGAGATACAAAAATCCATCCAGATCCAGATATGGTTCGCTGTAATATGAACTTAATAACAGATAATTATCCAGATCCATTTTAAAAGGCGAGGGGATTAGAGGGAGAGAATATTGACTAACAGGACATTACAATAAAAGCATAATCAGATGGCTGAAATTGCCTGTCAGAGGCAACAGTGTGATAACATTAAGACAGGGGCGTCATCATTTTTAATGCATGCCATCAGTATTCGCTCAAGTTAAACAGGCCTCTTGTGAGGAGACTTATTCCATGGTGGAATTGTATTAATATTCATACAAGTGCGCTGCTCTGTATAGAGCCATATGTTTATATGTGTGGGGAGTCACAGGGAGCATCTGCTGACACTCTGGCTCGCCAGATAAGATGTTACACAGGAAATTAGCTTTTGTTAAATTATCTGTGACGTTTCAAACTTAGAAAAACTTGTGAAAGAATGACTAATGAAATATATGCCTAGCACATGTATGAAACACAAACACACAAATACACACACACACACACACACACACACACACACACACACACACACACACATTGCATATTTTGTATTTAAAAAGTGTAAAAATAAAAACAATACATTATGATTTAACAAACATCAACAGCTAGCTTGACGCTAAAGTTAGCCCCAGTTCTGAAGTCCCGTCCTCACAGTGAAACACACTCCTACTAAACAACGCATTCTCATGAGCGGGTTCCTAAGAAAACACATGCACACGCACTCGTATGATATCTCACGAAATGAAGCGTCCGCTGGCTAGTGACGTGACGGTCGGTCACAAGTCACAAGTTAAGTTTAGCGGTCTTTACTATTAAATTTGATCTGACAAAAGGTTTCTGGGAGCTGGCTCAGAGCACCGGGAGCTGCCGGTGGTTTCAGAGACCATTACAGTTACGTTTAGCCGACAAAAGGCGAGCATCATTCAATTCAATTCAATTCAATTTTATTTATAGTATCAAATCATAACAAGAGTTATCTCGAGACACTTTACAGATAGAGTAGGTCCAGACCACACTCTATAATTTACAAAGCCCCAACAATTCCAACAATTACAGTAATTCCCTCAAGAGCAAGCAGTGCGACAGTGGCGAGGAAAAACTCCCTCTTGGGAAGAAACCTCGGACAGACCCAGGCTCTTGGTGGCGGTGTCTGACGGGCGGGTTGGGGTGTGATGAACAGTGGCAATAATAGTCACATTAATAATGGAACAGTGACTGGATGTAACGGGAAGCTGCAGGGTTCAGCCGGAAGAAGCATGACATTGCAGGGCACCGCTGAGCTCGGCAGGGAGTGCAGCAGGACCACGGCGACAGCTGGATCCAGGATCTTGGTGCCAACGTTCTCCAAGGAAATACGCTGGGGGAAAAAACATAAGGACTCCGGGGAGTAAACTCCCCAGAAGCTAGGATTAGTAACAAGCATTTCTGGGACTGGATACACACAAATAGTAATAGTAAAAGTAATAGAAAGGGAGAGGAGAGAGCAGCTCAGTGTGTCAAAGGAAGGAAGGAAGTCCCCCGGCAGTCTAAAACTATAACAGCCTAACTATAACAGCGTAACTAAGAGAGACAGGTCATAAGGAGAGGTAGCTTTTTCGGGCTTAGAACTCTCCCCCTGCCGGATCGGGCTTGGCTGGCCTGCCTCCCTCTACTTTGTTATGTATTATTAGTCTAACAATTATGAAGAGAAGCAGGTGGGCCAGTTAGGTGAACACTGCAACTCCTCACTCCCTAACTATAAGCTTTATCAAATAGAAGAGTTTTAAGTTCATTCTTGAAAGCGATTACAGTTTCTGCCCCCCGAACCCAGATCGGGAGCTGGTTCCATAGGAGAGGAGCCTGATAACTGAAGGCTCTTGCTCCCATTCTACTTTTAGAGACTCTAGGTACCACCAGTAACTCTGCATTCTGGGAGCGCAGTGCTCTAGTGGGACAATAAGGTATTAGGAGCTCTTCTAGATATAATGGTGCTAGACCATTTAGAGCTTTGTAGGTCAATAGAAGGATTTTAAACTCAATCCTGGATTCAACAGGAAGCCAGTGCAGAGAAGCTAATACAGGAGAAATATGATCTCTTCTCTTAGTTCTTGTGAGAACACGCGCTGCAGCATTCTGGATCAGCTGGAGAGTCTTAAGGGACTTATTTGAGCAACCTGACAGTAGGGAATTACAATAGTCCAGCCTGGACGTAACAAATGCATGCACTAGTTTTTCAGCGTCGTTTTGAGACAGGATATTCCTAATTTTGGCAATGTTACGAAGATGAAAAAAGGCTGTTCTTGAGGTTTGTTGTAGATTGGCATTAAAGGATATATCCTGATCAAAAATAACTCCTAAATTTCTGACAGTAGTGCTGGAGGCCAGGGCAATACCATCCAGAGTAGCTATATCTTTAGATAATGAGGTTCTGAGGTGTTTAGGTCCCAGTACAATAACTTCAGTTTTGTTAGGGTTTAACATCAGAAAATTATAGGTCATCCAGGATTTTATATCTTTAATGCACGTTTGAAATTTAGCTAGCTGACTGGTTTCGTCCGGTTTGATTGACAAGTATAATTGGGTGTCATCCGCATAACAGTGAAAGTTAATTGAGTGTTTCCTAATAATATTGCCTAGAGGAAGCATATATAAGGAGAATAGAATTGGTCCAAGCACTGAGCCTTGAGGAACCCCATGGCTAACTTTAGCGTACTTGGAGGATTTATCATTAACATTAACAAATTGAGATCGATCAGAGAAATAGGACTTAAACCAGCTTAGAGCAATTCCTTTAATGCCAACTAAGTGTTCCAATCTCTGTAACAGGATTGAATGGTCAATAGTGTCAAATGCAGCACTAAGATCTAGTAAAACAAGAATGGAGACAAGTCCTTTGTCTGCAGCAGTTAAAAGGTCGTTAGTAATTTTCACCAGTGCCGTCTCTGTGCTATGATGCTTTCTAAATCCTGATTGAAAGTCTTCAAATAAACTATTGCTATGTAGAAAATCACATAACTGATTAGCAACCACCTTCTCAAGGATCTTGGAGAAAAAGGGAAGGTTAGATATAGGTCTATAGTTTGCTAAGACCTCAGGATCGAGGGTGGGTTTTTTCAGAAGAGGTTTTATCACAGCTACTTTAAATGACTGCGGTACATAACCTTTTAATAAGGACATATTGATCATATCTAGTAATGAAGTGTATACCACGGGTAACGCTTCTTTAAGTAGCCTCGTTGGGATGGGGTCTAAGAGACAGGTAGATGGCTTTGCTGAGGATATCTTTAATATTAATTGTTGAAGGTCTATAGGATAAAAGCAGTCTAAGTATATGTCGAGACTAGTCGTTATTTCTAGCGACTCTGCGTTTAAGGTGAACCGTTAGAGGTTGAAGGCAAAAGGTGATGAATTTTATCTCTAATTGTTGTAATTTTATCATTAAAGAAGCTCATGAAGTCATCACTACTCAGAGCTAAAGGAATAGATGGCTCAGTGGAGCTGTGACTATCTGTCAGCCTGGCTACAGTGCTGAAAAAGAAACCTTGGGTTGTTCTTGTTTTCTTCTATTAGTGATGAGTAATAGTCTGATCTGGCCTTTCTTAGGGCCTTCCTATAGGTTTTCAGACTTTCTTGCCAATCGAAACGGGATTCTTCCACTTTGGTGGAACGCCACTTACATTCGAGGTTTCGCGAGATTTGTTTTAATTTGCGGGTTTGGGAGTTATACCAAGGTGCTAATTTCCTTTGCTTCATCATCTTCTTTTTTCAGGGGAGCAACAGAGTCTAAGGTCGTCCGTAGGCAAGTCGTAGCACCGTCTACAAATGTATCAATTTGAGAGGGACTGAGGTTAACATAGAGGTCCTCTGTTATGTTAAGGCATGACATAGAGTCGAATGCTGTTGGAATATCTTCTTTAAATTTAGCTATAGCACTGTCAGATAGGCATCTGGTGTAGAAGCTTTTATCTAATTTAATATAGTCAGGTAGTAAGAATTCGAAAGTGATTAAAGAATGATCTGACAATACCGAATTCTCGGAAATATTATTAAATCCTCAATTTCAATACCATATGCCAGCACAAGGTCGAGGGTGTGGTTGAAACAGTGCGTCGCCTTGTGCACACTCTGACTGAAACCGATTGAATCCAGTAATGAGTTGAAAGCAGTACTAAGGCTATCATTGTCAACGTCCACATGGATATTAAAATCCCCTACAATAAGTACTTGGTCTGATTTAAGGACTAAACATGATAAAAACTCTGAGAATTCAGATAAAAATTCAGAATACGGACCTGGAGCCCTGTAAATAACCACAAATATAATTGGCTGTAATGTTTTCCAATTTTTCCATCATGCAGCACAGTCAGTTGTTTAGGAACCAAAACGGCTAGTTAACATTAGAAAAAAGATTGTGGTTTGGATTAAAACCCTCCCGGCACATGAACATGCATTTCCTGAGTGAAAATCTTGTGTTTACCCCGGGACGCAAACTTGGCTCCCTGGTTTAAAATTCCTGTTTTATGACACAGCCATCCACCCAGACCTCCTCCCTATGCAGTCCAGAGCCCACTCTACATGACAAAGAAACAGTTACTGTGGAGAATATAATTATAAGCGCATTACAGCCTGATCACGTATGATACATCCATCTAGTATTGCGGGGATGCAATCAATGTGTAAAATCAAAACCATTAAGTGACCCCTTGTGTCAAATATAAATCAGCTTTGACATTGACACATTTGACACTGATTGCTTTTTACTTTTTCTGATGTGTTCATCTATTTACATATGTGGAAAATTGTGTATTTTTCTCTCTTATCTCTCTGCCTTTGCCTTTCACTGCCCTTCCTTCTGGTATTCTTTGTTCTGCCATTTCTATCTCATGGTGGTTGCTATTTTTCTCCTGTAATCAGACACACAGATTCATCTCTGTCGCCCTCAGACACCACCTAAATCAATTTCCCAGCACTCTCCCATTCTTGGAGGGCTGCTGTCAAGGTTTGGCACCTTCCAGCTTGGGACCCACCTATACTCATACGCACACACACTTTCATTCACTCACACAGTCACTAATGCACACAGACAGGCACACACACACACACACACACACACACACACACACACACACACACACACACACACACACACACACACACACATACATACACACTCATAACGGTGATTCACCACATCACTGTTCTCTAATGTCTTACTTGCTTCATCTTTGCAACATCCATTTGTCACCGCAGACAGGTCCTGGCAGCAGCATCTATTCATCCTACCTTTATCCTCACTCCGTCAGCCCACACTCTGTTTCTCTCAACCCCGACCTCCTCCCCCCAGCCCAGACTGTTTCTGAACTTCGGAGGAAGAAGTGAGGATGGTACACAAATGGTAGCTTTATTGATGCAGGGCCATGTCTTCGGGTGGCGCCCGGCTCTGATACCAGCCAGTGTGTTCAATCCTGACATGGGGCTTTGGGTTGAGCAACCAGCCAGTCAGCCGTGATCAGTGGTGTCGAGGAGAGCGTGTGATGCATTCGCAAGGAGGACTCAGCTCAGGCTGGCATCTTGTGGAGAATTAGACTTGGACATGGTGTCATGGCTTGTTTGTGTGGGAGAGTGGCTGATATGTGGCTGTTGAGGACAACACATTTCTAAAGAGCCATGTGGTTGTATGTTTAACTTAAAGAAAACTAAATTTTGAATATGGTTTTTCATTTACTCTGTCAGTAAGCTCTGGATCAAAGCTAGGGATAGCTACGTCAGTCAGTCCACCACTTTGGTCTAGACCAGTGGTTCTCAAACTTTTTCGGTCATTCCCCACTTTGGACAAGGCTGAATTTTCAAGCCCCACCTGCCCCCATCGCCCCAAAAGATGCTAATGAAATATGCAACAAGCTTAAAATGTTCCAGTAGTATCAGTATAGTAACAATTTGTATCTAAATACAAACTAATGATCTACATCCAATAACAAAAGTTAAAAAATAAAGAAAATAAATGTACAGCTGTGTCAAAATTTGTATTAATTTCAAAAATAGAAAATAAATAAAAGTGCCACTTTGCAATCTGTTAAAAAAAAGAAAAGAAGAGAAATCCATTTGGCAAGACAGGTCTATTTATCCCTGCATTAGTGGCTGCAAGGAGCCTGTTTTGCATTGCACAATTTCTCAAAGCGGGGTGGCAGGCTTGATACTGCTACTCTTAAGTCATGCTCAATGTTCAGCTGAGATCTGTACTTTGTTTTCAATGATGCAACAGCTGAAAAGCCCATCTCATAGAGATATGATGTGGCATAATAATATAATCCAATAAAATAAGATATATTACACTGCAAAATGAGCACTTTTATTACACTGCATAATGAGCACTTTTACTTTTGGTACTTTAAGTACAGTATATTTGATAATACTTTTGTACTATTACTTAAGAACAATGTTGAATGCAGGACTTGTAACTGACAAGTAATTTGTAACTCTACACTGTTTTTTTTCTACTTTTACTGCAATACATGATCTGTCTTCCACCTCTGTAGATCAACAACAACAGTCGTGCATGAATAGCTGCAGCTGTGTTTAACACTGAAAACACACAGCTCAGTTCAGCGTTTACTCAGGGCTCTCAAGGTTTTTCGGAAGTACCTCCTTAAATGTGTGACACTTGAGAGCCCTGGTTTACTAGCAGCTCCGCTACAGTAGCAGCGAACCTTACATTACCTGCCGGTCACATCGTCTCTAAACGGTCCGCTCACAGTGAAGTCCTGCACGGATCAACAGATGTTAGAGTCCGGCGGCTGCTCGCTCCGTTTGTTATAATACGCACCGAGCAGATTAATGGAGCCGCTCGGTGTTTGGCTAGCTAATAAGCCGTTAGCCTGTTACCTTGAGCTTTGTCTGAAGACCTGAAGACGCCCAGTGGCCAGCCAGGCTTGACACACCTGACACATTCTGCACATCCTCCGATCAGTTTGACCGCTAACCCCCCATTGTTGTGTCCATTGACATATATAATAATATTGTCCACCGGGCTCCGGTCAGTTTTTAATTAGCCTACATTAGTAACAGTTCATTTTGTTACGTATGAACTTAATCCTAGGAAAGGCAAAAAATATAAGACCTTTGTAACGAAATCCAATACTTTTAAGGCCTTAATTTGAGATTATCAAATTTAAGATTTTTTCAATGCTTTTAAAATCCCGCGGGTAGCCTATGCTGACACACACAGACACACACACACACACAGAACACACGCGCGCAGTCACTCTCTAGTCTAAAGCACGGTCTTGCCTGGGTGTTGGGATGTCTGGATAAAGATACTGTATAAAGGCTCAGCTACTACTGGATGAATGTGACATTTTATACATGACATTTTATATAGATATGTAAGGCCCCTAGAGGATAAAGCCTACTGACTTTGCTGATCTTCTGGCTTTTCCTTTAGCGCCACCATTAGGCTGACATCTGTTTAGTTTTTTTGTTGTTTTTTTCAAATATGATTTTTGGGGCTTTTCCGTCTTTATTTGACAGGACAGCTAGGTGAGAAAGGGGAGAGAGAGAGGGAAGACATGCAGGAATTTGTCATAGGTCGGACTCGAAGCTCTGCGTCGAGGCATAAACCTCCAAGTATATGTGCGCCTGCTCTTCCCACTGAGCCAACCCGGCCACGACATCTGTTGTTTTGAGAGGAATAGGTTGACAGCTATTGGGTGGATCACCGTTACATTTGGTATGCTCAACCATGCCCCCCTCCAACATTTACATTTGTTAAATTACTTTATGATTTATGTGAATTAGCAATTGTTAGCAAACTGCCAGACCAAACTAAGATGGTGAACATGGAAAACTTTATTTTTTGTACACATCACCATGTTAGCATTGTCATTGTGAGCATTTAGCTCAATGCACTGCTAAGTGCAGTCTCACAAAGCCCCTACCATGGCTATACACTCTTATCACATAGTTACGTGTACTTTTTGTATGATGTCATCTGAGTGGTTTTTCTGTCTGTCTGCGTGCTTGTAGCCACATTTTTGTGAATGTATAACTCAAGCATTATTTATACTTATGAGTAGAGAAACCCCTACTGACCACATGATGTATTTTTATAGCACCTTGATGAATAAATGTGCATTTTAATGAGTATAAAATAATTTTCTTTAAATTACTTCCAATGCTTTACAACACAGAGTTCAAATTAATAGAGGTCACGTGTTGTGTGAAGTCATTAAAGAATGTGTTAATTAATGCATTTTATGGCTTAATGAATGGCCTTATTAGCATAGCTGGTAAGGTGTTATATATCATGCTAATTATACCCATACATTAGTTGTTTTAATGCCCCTTGTTAAATTTGTGTACAGGAGGTGCTTGACACTGGAGAAAATACTCAAAGCACAGTGGGAATCTGTGAAAGGGCCACTTAGAAGGAGAAAAAGACAAAAAGGAAAAGGGCGGCTAATGAAAGATGTGGAGTTATGTACAGTCCTGAACTTAAGAGTAGTCCTGCCCTGCCACCTCATCCTTCTCTTACTGGTTCCTCTATTGTTTTGCCCACCATTGCCACACACTGTGTGTGTGTGTGTGTGTGTGTGTGTGTGTGTGTGTGTGTGTGTGTGTGTGCACAGACCTGGCTAGCCTTCTCCTACTGAAATATTGATCTGCCGATCAAAGACAGGGCGAGGTGGAGTTACAGCTCCCACTCCATAAGTCAACACATCAGGGTGAAATTATTGTTTACAGGTTTTTTTTATTCCCACCAGCGGGACAATAAACATGCCTTTAAGTCTTACATTTCATGTCCACGTCACTGTCATTCATCGTCTCATTGGCTTTTGGGTCTTCTCTTTATTGACTCTCTCTGACTGTTTATTGTTACCTTTAGCCCTTTGCAACAGCACCAGCTTTAAAAGGTTTCGGGTGTGTGGCATCAGAAGTCACTTCATTGAGGCTGTGAATCATTAGTGTGTGTTGAATGAAATCTGTCTCAGCTTTTCAATTCATCTCGTGGTCATAATGCTTGTCGACACTGGGGCACTAACAAAGGAGTCTGGCCTCTGCCTGACAACAGGAGCATCAACAGGATAGTATCTAAGCTGTCTGGCTCACTGCACAAATTAAATACATCACTTGGGCGGATGCTGCTGCTTTGAATCACATCGTGAGTTCATGTTGATTTGTATTGAATTCTGTTTCCTAAAGAGAAATCAAACGTAGAATTGACCTAAAAAAAGCCACATGTAATGCAAAGCGATGGTCAGTAATTCTGTTGACAGTGATAAATAGTGATGTGTTAAGGCAAAAACGATCATAAATCTCATGTGACAGCAGTCATGGAGCGTGGCTAGACACGCAAGCACGGCGACATCTTACAACCTGAGATTTTGTTGTTGGCCAACACTGTTGTTTACTCTTTTTTGTGCAAAATTGATGAAGCTTTATGGCACCATTCTGCCATTCTCCAGCTTTATGAATTGGTTGATGATTCAAGTTAAACGGTAGAGTTGTAGTTTTCCAAGTGAAAATGAATTCCAAGGTTCAGCCTAAACTAATATGAGGCTGCAGCAGATTGAGTGGGTATCTTCCAAAGTTACGGTCTTTGCGGAATTGCCTCTTTGCATTGGTAACTGCATGTTGGTTTGCTGCCGGCCTTTTTTTGAAGTCTGTTTCCCCTTAAAGGAACACGCCGACTTATTGGGAATTTAGCTGATTTGGCATAACCCCCAGAGTTAGATAAGTCCATACATACCCTTCTCATCTCCGTGCGTGCTGTAACGCTGTCTGACGGCTCCAGCATTAGCTTAGCCTAGCACAGATCCTGCAGGTGAATGGTTCCAGTAATCCTACTGCTCCAAATTCTGACAAAAGTGACAAAATAACACCAACATGTTCCTATTTACATGTTGTGATTTGTAGAGTCACAGCGTGTACAAAAAACAACGTAACATGAGACACAGCCATCTTCTAACTGTAAACAAACTGGGAACTATATTCTCAGACAGGCTTGCTGCGAGCATATCACTCCGCCAAAGTACTATATTCTTCCGCCTAAGAATATAGTTCCTGGTTTGTTTAGGGATAGAAGGTGGAAAGAAGGTGGCTAAAGAAGAAGAGTTTGACCAATCACAGCGTTGGGTCCCTTCCTCTAATGTCAAGCGGGGATATCGGCTACTGATAGTAAAACGAAAGCATCAAATGCAAAAGTTGTTCCTCTCTCCTTCCCGTTTACCGGTAGTTTGGTTGGTTTCCCCAAGGGAGGACGGTGCTTGCAAAGGTAAACTGATTTGATGTAGAAAGGGGAAATTGTGAAATGAATTAATTTAATCTAACTTTGGAGAAATATTATTTATTTATATTATTATTAATAAAGACTTGCATTTTGTATATAAAGTCTTGGATTTTGTTACAAAGGTCTTATATATGTTTTGCCTTTCCTAAGATTAAGTACATACCGTAACAAAATTAACTGTTACTGATGTAACTAGGCTAATTAAAAAGTGACCGGAGCCCGTTGCTGGACGCACCGGAGGACCGAGACACAAAGTAAACACGCATCTCTGACCGGTACCGGGGGGGTAGCGGTTAAACTGAGCGGAGGATGTGCGGAATGTGGTGTCTGTCGGACCTTCGCTGGCCGCTCGGCGCCTTCACACGAAGCTCAAGCTAACAGGCTAACGGCTTATTAGCTAGCCAAACACCAAGCGGTAACATCTGCAAAGATTGGCTCTGTGAACGCATCAATCTGCTCGGTGTGCGTTTTATAACAAACCGAGCAGCCGCCCGACTCTAACATCTGTTGATCCGTGCAGGACTTCACTGTGAGCGGACTGTTTAGAGACCATGTGACCGGCAGGTAACGTTAGCGGTTAGCTGCTACTGTAGCAGAGCTGCAGGCAACGCTGAACTGAGCTGTGTGTTTCCAGTGTTAAACACTGCTGCAGGTGTTCATGCACGACTGTTGGTGGAGATCTCCAGAGGTGGAAGACTTACTCACTTCATGTATTGCAGTAAAAGTAGAAAAAATAGTGTTGTAGAGTTACAAATGACTTGTCAGTTACAAGTCCTGCATTCAACATCTTCCCTAGGTAATAGTACAAAAGTATTATCAAAATATACTTAAAGTACCAAAAGTAAAAGCTCATTATGCAGTGTATATTTTATTTTATTGGATTATATTATGATCCAATTAATTGTATTAAATATGACCGGTAATTTAAATAAAATGTTTTATTTAATTCAAGTAGCCTACTTGAACATAATTATTTTCTAGGGTTTAAAATTTAGACAGATTTGACATTTAATGGCACATTTTTTTCGCGTGCGGGCTGCCGTGTTCATGAACCAGAACTTCGACAATAAATCAGTAAGTTTCTACTGAAAAAAGTTTTTCAAGGTTGGCAGGTCTGGATTATGTTTTACCTTAGGTCATGGTTCTGTGTTCTGGATATACTGTAAGTGGTTGGGAATAATTGTAGGTTTAAACCTGCCAAAACAGATTTTTTATTTTTATTTTACTTAAAATACTTTTTTTTTTACTACATCGCCGAAAAAACACTGGTTGGGTTTAGCACTAAGGTTGGGTTATGGTTTAGGGAAACAAATTAAAGGGGAAACAGAATTTGACACAACACTGACAAAACACTGGCTTTAAATCTCCCTGACAACTTAAATGAAGATACTACTTGTATTGGCTTTAGCTGAACTTTGGACTGTGTGGGATGTTGCTCCAATGTCTCCATGCGTGACAGTGTATTTGCTTCACGGCCAGTATGGAAGGAGGAGCAGTAACGTGTAAGTAAAACCAACATTTTTAATAGTCACCCATATTTGAGAAGAATAAAAAGGTGTAACTCGAGATAGCATGTCAAAATCAAATTAATTTGTGTCTCCATGATACAAATATATCTATATGTCAGCCATGCTCGGGGAACCAAAGTATCTCTGCGCTTGGCTTGCCTCTCTGGCAAAGTGGTTGGCATTTGAAGTAAGCACATATTTGTCCCAGTTGTTTATGTTTACAGGCCTCAGATGGTTGGCATATATATTTCTCTCTGTGTGCATAGGGTCTCTTGTGTGGGAGAAGGATACACTTTTATCCTTGTTCCTAATGTAGTAACCCGATTATCAAGGAGCAGTGCTGCGTACTTACCGTAGCGCTCAGGCTGCTGATGCAGTCTATGCTTCCACATGTCCTTTAAGATAAAAAGACCCAACCAAACTTCATTCCGGCTCGTGATCCTCTCATCCCCTGTAAAGCTGTGCTCTGGAACAGTGGTCACGATAAGTCTGTCAATTTTACACAGCAACACTGCAGTAGAACCATAGGGAATATATTTGTATATGTGGTGTCTGGCCAATGCTCTCCAAGGACTGAGAGCTATGGAAGTAAAGAGATCAATGAATGAAGAGTTCTAAAAAATAAAAATAAAACTCCTCATTCATTATCAGTAGTGCTGGGCTCAGCAGTTTTGTTGGACTTTTATACCCAACAAAAGGACGCAACGGAGCAGCGTTGAGTCACACTGGATTTATTGGTAAACACATAAAGCATACAATTAACTTTAGTGGTGTGCCTCGCAACTTTTGGAGCAAAATTTCTAGAGGTGACTTTGGTGTAAGACTGATGATTCAGTATTGTGACCCATGTCTTTTAAAATGACTGCAAACGTTTTTACTGCCTTAACCTGCAACTCTCCTCAAAGCTGGATAGTGTGGAAAAGCTGCCTCTTTATTCTCAGCTTCTCTGTTCAATCGGAATGGGCCTTGTGTGCCTCATTGTGTTGCGTGGCGATAGACGTTCATGGGTAATTTCACACGCTCATAAAAATGTTAATCTGCAATGATAATACTGCAAATGGAGTTCAATAATTTGATCTGGCACGGTCAAACTTCTTTGTCTTCTCAGCCTTCCTTTCTCTCAGTCTGTCTCTCCTCTGTTGCTGCTCCTGTCTGGCTTTTTCAGACCTTTTTCACATGTGGCACCCAATATAAATTCAGCTGCAGATAACCACTGTCGTGCATGAAATTGCATTAGTCATAGCTTTGCCTTCCTGGCTGCAGCCACGCTCCAGAGTTGTGTAATGGAGGCTTTTAGGCAGGGTAACTGTCAGATTGCCGGTTCAGGTCACAGGGTCTGTGGGGTTGACTGCTGGGTGAAACCCCTCCTTCAGGGGAGAGCCAGCACAAGCCACTGCCCAGGTGTCATCCAGCTTCAATCACAATTACATTTACTCAGGTTGGGTTGTATGCAGGTTAGCCAGGGTCTAACAGGTGGAGGACTAGCATCAGGGTGATGATCATATTTAAAAAAAACTGATGGTGTATAATATTACTTATGGATGTTGATGTCTTTGTGGGACTCATATTGACTCAATGAAAGCCTGTTGACTGAGATAAATAAAAGAAATGTACTTTAGTTTGATGTCCATGATTGTGCAGTGATCCATACAGTTCTAAGGCAAATGACCTGCTTGTAATCACATGAATTAAGGAAAAGATGATTGTTTACTGGCTACCTTGCAGGCAGCCAGTGTTTTCTGGCTGCGCTCCAAAATAGAAATAATCCGCTTTAGTTACCATAGATTCTCAAATCTGCTTGCACCCTTATATACCGGCTGACCAACTGAATGGGTGCCAGTAAATTTAAGAATGTATTGTAACTACAGCTATTAGCTATAAACAATTACTTTGTAGATGGGTTGCTATGACATTTGGCGCAGACATTCATGGTCCCCTCAGGATGAACTGTAGTCATTTTGGTGATCTCCTGATTTTTAGTCTCTAGCACTGTCATCAGGTAAAAATGGTTTGTGATTTGTAAATATACTTGTCTTAACTTTAGAAGTTCAGTGGCAGCTCTGTGGTTTACTAGCTCACATAATCTGTTTTTGGGCTTAATTTACAATTAAGGGTTAGTTAGTTATTTCTAGCCACTGGGGGACCATAGGCAGTCATAAAGTGACATTTTCATCCCATGGGACCTTTAAAGGTGCAATATGTAATATTGTATGTAATACTGGCAGCTAGCGGTTAAAATAATTACTGCACTACCAATTCAAAATACTGGAGAGTCGTTTCCCCCTCCCCCTCCTGCCCAGACTCCAAGTTCACGGAGGTTGCCAGACTGAGACCGCAGCATTCACAACAATGTTGCTAGACGCTTTTCTCACATAGCCAGACATTACTCCACAGCCCAGCGGAGTAGCTAACGGTAGATGCTAGTCTCACATAGCCAGACATTACTCCACAGCCCAGCGGAGTAGCTAACGGTAGATGCTAGTCTCACATAGCCAGACATTACTCCACAGCACAGCAGAGTAGCTAACGGTAGATACTGGCTATATTGACAGTCATAAAAGCCCGTGCTCACGTGGAGCTCTGTAACCAACTGACAGACACACTTTTTCGGCTTAGAATTACAGTATGAACCGCTAAAAACACAACAACCTTACTGTCCTCTCCACACGCCAGTCAGGCACACTTCCTCGACTTAGAATTACAATACGAAACGCTACAAATACCACTACCTTGCCGACGGAACACACTTCATTGGCTTAGAATTACGGCAACAATCGCTAAACACACTGCAAACTCACAGTCCTCTCTTTCCGATTTACAGCCCCCCTCTCGTGGCTTAAAATAACTCACCGTTGTCGGCTCCAGCCGCTGAAGAGGCTACACGCTGTAAACAGCCATGGGCTGCTTGCCTGGTCCTCCCGGTAACGTTAGCTAGCAGTTAGCAGGGTTAGCATGGCAGCGTTAGCCAGGACCAGTCGGGATCACTTTACTGGCTATGTCTCAATTGTTTTTGCGAGTAACCAACTCGGTTACTCTAGCTATATAATTCAATGTGAGTACACAAATGTTGAAATGACAAAAAATGCCCATCCCTAGTAGCTGTGATAAATTAGCCTGAAGCTAATACTTACCTGTTCAGGAGAAAATAAGCCAACTTTGCGTCCTTTTGGGCTCTACGCTGTCTCCATCTTTCAAACACATCTCCAATATTTACCAGGGGGTTGTTACGTCTCTGGTCACGCAACTGTTAGAAACATGCTGTTTTCTTTTTTTTATGTCATGTAGAATCTATCTCCGTTGATCCTGTTGGTTTGTTTGCTGCTTTCATGGCTGTACTAACGTTACAGCTGTAGCGTGCTGGGTTAACGTTTTTACAGGTATATCTGGCAACCCGGCTCGCCTGTCAAACTGGGCCGTTGATAACAACACACAGATCAAAACATAAACATAAATTCTGTCACGGAATGTAAATTTCAAAAAGAAAAAATAATGACATTAGCATTGTTGTCAGAAAAGATAGTATTTCAGTTTAACATGTTTCCTTAATATCTGATGAGGCATTGGTGTCATTTTTGGATTTATTACAGTACAAATATTACATATTGGACCTTTAAAGGTTCAGTAGGGTTTTTTTTTCAATAGGTTTTTGTCATATTTGCTAAAACCATGAGACAGAGTATTTGTAAAACAACAAAAAAATCATGTTCCTCTGCCTTCTTCTAGTGCTTTTAATGGCATTTACTAAGTTTCCAACACACTCAAAGAAAAACAACCAATCAGAGCCAAGGAGTCACTAACGCAGTGCCAATGACTGCTTGTGAACTGCGGTCAAACTGTCAAACTAGGCAGCAATGATTAAATATGAATCATAATACTGTTGCGGCATATTTAATCAGCGCTGCCTAGTTTGACAGTTTGAGCGGAGTTTACGAGCAGACATTGACACTGTGTTAGAGACTCCTCGGCTCTGATTGGTTGTTTTCCTTATGCCATTAGGAGCACCAGGAAAAGGAATGTGATTTTTCACAGATTATCTGTCTCATGTACTACTGTCAGAATATAGTGACATCCATCCATCCATCTTTGTCCGCTTATCCGGTGTCGGGTCGCGGGGGGAGCAGCTCCAGCAGGGGACCCCAAACTTCCCTTTCCCGAGCAACATTAACCAGCTAGTGACAGTTGAGCAAAAATACCCACTGTAGCTTTAACTAGAAAAGCAACTATTGCATGGCATTGGTCCATTTGTTGAATTTGGAGCCCAAGCTGCTGTGACCTTTGTGAGTGCTAGCGGCTTTAGGCTACTGCTATTTCTGCACTCTAAAATGTGGCTTGATCTAACTACTGCTATATAGACCTTAGCATTGATGCGTATACGTCTTTGCAAATGACCTCAGTTCTCAATCTCAATTCAGAAAACATGTTTTTGTGTGAGAATGTGAACATTGCTTGACTGATCAGATTCAGTGATTCAAATGGTTCAGTTGCTTCTGTATAACTTAAAGCCCACTGTTTTGGACTAAGCTAATGGAATTATAAGGTACAGGAGATACCAAGTTTTGGCCAATAGATATGTTACAATTATGTACAATTAATGAGTTAATTCATTGTGACAATCAGGCACAGGCATCAAGTGCTGAAGTGAACAGCTCCTGGATTGATTGACTTCCACAGGACTGCTTGACAAAACTGAGTTACTTAAGAGAATCAGTCCTCCAGCCGCTAGGTATTAGGGAGAGCAGTGGTTCATGTTTAGCACAGGAACAGCACAAGGCAGCAACACATTATGCCTCCTAATGGTCATTGAATTGGATCACCAGCCACAGTCATTATTAGCCCTGTGTGTGCGTGTGTGTGTGTGTGTGTGTGTGTGTGTGTGTGTGTGTGTGTGTGTGTGTGTGTCTGTGTGTGTGTGTGTGTGTGTGTGTGTGTGTGTGTGTGTGCATGTGCATGTGCGTGCGTGCATGCGTGAGTGCGTGTGCAAGGGTCAGAGACATAGAAAAAGTGCTGGAGGAAGGGAGACTAGAAGAAGATGTCCACATCACACCAAACAGCATTTCTTTGAGTTACATAGGAAGCAGTACACTCAGCATTCTTCAAAATTCATATGTTTACCTTATTTCTTATTTCAGCATCATCAGTGATACGTAGTTTCATTCTGAATACCTCTCTACCACAGTCAGCTAGCTGTTCATGTAAATCAGAGGGAGATTGCTCCGCTGTCCATACATGATACATAAGCATAAAAGCATACTGCACATTCAGAGCTACCCTCAAGATAAAAATGAAATGATGCATCATGGGGGATTTTGACTGGTACATTAGATCATTGATTCATACTTAGCTTGAGGAATGGTTGCAAGCCCATTGCATTATTTTATTGATCTGTTGCCAGCCCTATATAGTCAATAATAAAAAGCCTAAAGCTGTTAGAACAATGTTAATCAGATAGAAGGTCATAGGGTCATGTCACTACTATGGTTTGCTATTATGGACCATTTGCTAATAGTTTGACCACAGAACTCTTGGTAAAATTGTGCAATTTATTTTTCACCATGAACACTAATGGGAGACACTTGATTTGACTGAAGCCTGCGGTTGCATTTGTTTCATATAAGAAGCTAAAAGCTCCACTATCTACTATAGATTTTCTATTCTTAGATAGAAAACAATTGGATGAAAGTGGGTGATTTTGTTAGACAAAAGGTGCCATGGTCACACTAATCAAAAGCCATCCTGTTGGAACCATTACTCTCTCTACCCGAATGTCATTCTAGCCTGGCCGGTATCTGTTGTCAGATAGAGTCAGATAGAAGGATTAGGGCCTGCAGATGAAAATTAGCCTGCATTGCTAAATCTGGCACATTTACATGTTGGTCTCTGTGCTCATGTTGATTAAAGATGCAGTAGGTAAGACTTGGGGTAAGGGGGGTGGGGGTGGGGGGGGTCTAACTGCGTGTCAATCACTGCTCAGGCACACATATTCATTCTCCCTTGTGGGGGGAGGGGCTTAGGAGACCGTTTGGGCTTTAGCAGAAAGGAGGGGGGGACTAAGAAGTTGATGATGTTCAAATTGTAAGTCCTGGATCTTCACAATCCTACCTACAGCACCTTTAATGTGCATTTTCCCTTAAATAAAGAAATCTAAACAAACATATATTATAGAAGGACAGATCATGGCCATTCTAAGGGCCTGTCACAAATAACACTGATTCTTGGGAATTGGGATAAAACAGGTTTTAATTTTGAAAATAAAAAGTTAGTTAAATTACAAAATCTGAAGGTATATCATTATAGACCAAAGTGTTGGCTGTTCAGCAATGTACTGGTGCAACCTCCTCATTTTGTGTTTTCTTCATAAAATAGACGGTTTTCCAGTTATTACTTTGTTTTTGTCAAGACATTTATTTAGTCTAATATGTATTTAGAGTTTTTAAATCATTATCTGACATTTGTAGTACATAGATATGCTGTTAAATGTTGAATATTCACTTTTGTTGATTTTTTTATACTGTTTCACGTGTACTCCTTTAAAAGATCTAACATCATACAATGTTTACTTTAAGCCTAAATAGAAAAAAGTAATATTTTTTTATTTAACAAACATATATTTGTATTAAAAGAGACTTTTACTTTAATAACTCAACAGCACTGAAGAAACATATTGTAAGCATATTCATTTAAAACAAATAAAACTCCCTCTGACGGTGGTGACTTTAAAACTGACGGTGGTGACACTAATCTGGTGACAGTGGCCTCATAACAACATACAATTCCAAAATGTATACCACACAAGATGGCCTCTTGCTTACCAACTTCATTTAACTATTGGGTCCAAAAAATAACAATCCTGAGCATGCATATCATGTGAAAGAGTAGGTTTTTGTCACCACCGTCAGACATCACCACCGTCAAGTTTTCTGTGACGTCCAGTCTGACGGTGGTGACAAAAACCTCCAAATGGTCCTTAACGGAGGCTCGAAAATATAATTGTTGATCACAATAAATACGGGCTCACGGCTGTGGTTCGGCCGCAGCCTCAAGGCCGAACCACAGCCGTGAGGATATCCACCAAAACCTGACGGTGGTGACAAAAACCTACTCTTTCACATGATATGCATGAGTTGTTCACATTAGCAATTAATCATTAAATTAATAAAAATTAAAGAAAAAACTATACAAGAACCTTACATGTGTGTAAAGGACCCCCTGATTATAACCTAGATTATTTTTATTCATGAAAATGTTATTAATTTCCAACAGAATTGGCAATTTTCTTAGTGGGACATGTTTTTGCCAAAGTTTGTTTGAGAACCTTGGCCACAAAGACTTTCAAGTTCAAAGTGAACCCTTACGTCTGAGAGTGACTGAATTGGAATCCTTTCAACTGGCCAAATATTGTATGACAGCCTTCGATTGGCCAGAGTCACCTAGCTGTCTTTCTTCCTGAGAGGTTTCATTGTGGTCGCCTAATGAAAGCTTCTCCAGAACCCTATAGTGGTTTGAGCGGCAGCATGACTTTGAATCTTTGGTGTGTGACACAGCAGTGAGAAAACTAACTTCAAATGGGCTTCAAATGGAAATAATTCAGCCTTATTGTCTTAACGCAAACCAGGAGAAGAAAAGAGAGGGAAGGATTGGCAATATTATGTCTGATATGATTGATGAGGGGAAGGACAAAGGACAGACAATATGAATTTTACCTCTTCCAGCTAAATGCCAGCAGCTTGCAGAAGTGAAGTGGAGCTGCAGGGTTAAAGAGGTGAGAAGTCTGCCATCGTGACAGGAGTGCGACCATTATCACGCAACAGCCACGGGTATTAAATTGAGTTATTTCTGCCGCGTCCGGCTGCCAGCTGGAGATAAGCTCTGTTTGGCTGAACCTGCAAATTTACCAGCATCTTTTGGAACCTGTCCTCGCACGTTAATTGATGTATGTGCCTTCAGCACTGTTGCCTCTTACTAACGCAACAAAAATACTGTAGCTGTGGTAAGTGGATTGGCAGAATTTGATTTCACGTCAAACTGCATTATTGTACTCTAGGGACAATGCATATGATGAGACATTGAATGCTCACCTAAAGAATACTTGGCGCACATGTCCTTTTTTGTTGTTCAAATCCTAGATAATTTTTTTTATTGCTTTAAGAAAATGCATTATTAATATTTATTCAGGCAGAAATATGACAGGTCCCAGGTGTGAGGACTGTGTACAGATTATTTTCCATGCAGAAATAGGATAACTAAAGAAGATGTAAGGGAATCTGTGTTTTTTGGTGTAATGCATCTGTTTAGGGATTTTTCCTCCTCTCAAGCAGAGGAAATATACTCATGATAATTTGAATAATTTACTGTACAATTACACTTGCATTTCATTCACATTTCCTTTTCAGTTGATACATGCCAATGAAAAAGGAGTCCTCACATTATAAAAATATTGAAACTACAACATCAGTGTATTGCAACATTGTCAGAGAGAGATCAGAAGTCAGATGCTGGAGGGCAGATAAATTAGATTTTTGTAATATTTGCATTAAACAAGGCAAAGGGAAGGTATTATTTTGTCATGCAAGTCTTGTTTACCAACAAAAAGTTTAATATGTTATATGGTCTGTGATGGTCTGTTTAATAGTAATATTTTTTCTATAAATCATCTCATAGCATATCTTAAATTATTTAGCTGTAAAGTACAGCTTAGACCAGTGGTTACCAAACTTTTTCTGCCATGCCCCTCTCTGGATGCAGAAAAATACACATTTCTATTTTATCAGCCAGGGATTAATAAACCAAACAAAAACAATATGTGGAAAACTGGTAACAAAAGCATGTCCATCTCCAAATCTTGCTAACAAGCTTGCACTCATGTCTTTATTCATCCCAAATCCATCAGGTTGTAGATCTTTTTCACAGCGCACATTCTGACTTGTCATAGAAGAAAAGCAAAGTGGAACTAACATTAACGTTGGCTCTGTTCCAGCAATTATAATGTTATTAGTTACACCTGTGTTTAACGAGTATAAATGTCTGCTATGAAAATGGTCTATTCTCTCCACGTTGGCCCCGCATGGAATGGCTCTGCATCACCTCGTCACCCCCATGAGGGCCTGCTCACCAGTTTGGGAACCACTGGCTCAGACTGATGAACGTTCAAGCCACTCTGACAACATCAAGATAGAGGTGAGTCTAACAAGCTGAAAGCCTGAAAGGTGTACAAAAGTGGCCACTTTAGAGACGATACATGCTTTTGCTTTCAGTAACAACGTGGCCTTTTCTCTGATACCACTCCCAAGCATTACATTACAATTGTGCCCCACTTTTGGTAAAGATGTTTTATTATCCATTCAATGTTTCCTGGTGTGTAACCCCGCAGGCTTCACCCTTCAATTGGATCTACTAAATACAGTACGTATGTTGTTTTGCGGTGTTGCCTTACTTTAATTTCTGTCATAGTGTCTCTGTCATTTATGCCCCCAATCCCCAGGCCCAGTGACACATAGCAAGCAATTTGGACTGACTCAAACCTGACACTTTATAGACATGGATCCGCTATAGACTCACCACACTGATGTCATGTTAGGCCGGTTACACACTGGCCGCGTCGCGCGAGCGTGTCAGCTGCGTGGCGTGTCCGTTTATATTTGGGCTCCCATGTTAACAGGTTAGAGCTCACACACTGCCTGTGTGACACGCGCGTCTCAGGCGCAGCCCGAGCCGTGCCAAAAACGTGTGCCTGCTAGAAATAGAACCGACGCCTATTTTTCACGCAACACGCAAGCGTGTTGGAAGCGTTTCCAGGCAAAATAGAATAGGAAAAAGATGTTTATATTTTGTTTAGACACAAATACATATTAATAAATTACATGTTGATGTTTGAAAGCCTCTAGGTTTTGATATAAATGCAGATATAAATGTAATTTAAAAAAAACTAATGGATTTTCTAATATTGCACCTGTCAATACAGAACGAAATATTCTGTAGCCTATTTTGCCGTCAATACTGCAGACGTTGTCTTTGCTGTAATCAGATCAGTATTTATTTATGTTTAACATGGTATTTCATTTTATCAATGTCCAGACAAGGCTAGCAGCAGAAGCGCCGCGTCAGACACCTTTCTGGTGTGTAAAGACATAGAGTAATTGATGAACTTTTTACCTTTTTGATCAATGAAAGTCAAAGTCATATTTGCAGTTAAAACTATTGGTTCCATTTATTTCCATGAAATCTTTCTTGGGTTTCCTGACAAATCACTTCCTGTATGTGTGCCTGTGTAGTGGTGTGTGTGTGTGTGTGTGTGTGTGTGTGTGTTTGTGTGTGTGTGTGCATGTGCGTGGTCAAAATCTGTATGTGTTTCCAGGTTGCACCTGAGGAACCAAATATTGGTTCCTTTTTATACCAAGGGCACTAATTGGCTCTTGCAAATAGTAAAACATGTAACAATGAGAGTATTGATTTCAATGACGACATCAGTGATGAAGATGATGATTATTTTATTGGTGTCTATAATGTCAAACTATCTCATGGTAACACAGAACTGTAACAAGATTTTTTTCTTTTAAATCCATCACCTCAGGCTCTGACCTCCAACTGATCAAATACCCCCAGGCCTTCTATTTCTTCAAAGGCTGTGCCGCATTTTAAAATGTAATGAGGTATTTATCCTTTCCGTCGTGATTGGTGTTCTATTTTCCTGAATTATGTTGCACTTGATTTTTAAAGAGACTCTTGTTTAAAGACTATGCTCATTGGGTTTTAACCTTCACTCCCTGTTGTCAGGCTTAGAAGACAGACATCAAAGAAACAGTTTTGTTTTTAATTTCCATTACATTAACCTCCCTGATAATTGGCTCTGTAAAACCAGCAGGTGCAGCCGTGGCTTAAAAAAAAACAAAAACTGTTTCACGCGTAGCTCAAACAAATGTTTGAGTAGTAAATACAGTTGATATGCAAAATGATTTGAGTGTCACACTTTGTGTGTTTGTATGCATTTGAACTGATTTTTCACTTCAAGATGAAGTGAGGATGTTGCTTTTGATGTTTTAAGTCCAGGATGAGGCTGTGAACATAGAGTCAAGGTTGAGGATTTGCTTGGGAGCAGGCATAGCTACAAAGTCAGCTAGTAAGGCTAGTCCGATCTAAAACGGAGATTAGGAGTTAGAGATTAGACCCTAATGATCCTCTGGTCTGTGTGCTAAGAGCTTTAGCACAAGGACCATTAAACGTATTCATGGCCTGTCCTCAAAAACAGTATGGGGCTTAATAAGCTTCTCCGAAGAATTGTAGCCCGCAGGCCCGTTTCCTCGTCTTCCCCTGATCAGATAACACGCTGATAAGTGTTGTGACCTTGACCTTGATAAGGTCAACCATGATGAGGGGCTAGGGGGATTTATGCATCAGCTTATCTAAACAGCTGACTGCCGCTGGTTAACATGGAGAGAAAGAAGGAAGCACAGTGAGAAAGAAAAACAAAGAAAAGGAGAAAGAAAAAGAAAAAGTGGAAGAAAGAAAGACACAAAAAAGGAACAATGAAAGGGAGAATCCACCTGTGTCTGTTGGAAGAGATGCTCAGTAACTAAACCTGTATCTTCGATGGAGGCTCTTTGCCCATAAAATACTGTATTCCTCTGCGCTGAATGTTTGTACATAACACATAACTGCCTCTGAGGAACACACATTTAAAATTGCCCAAGCGGAACAAATTTAGAGGGCAGTAACAGTCTTGTGAAAACAATCAGAGCACAAACATTGGTCATTACAAGAATAAACAGGGTGTGCAACTGACCTTTGCCTGCAAGAACAAGTGCACAGAACCAACATAGAATCCTACTGGAAAATCTTCTCTCCTTGTACCACTTCTGGAAGCTGTCAAAATTGTGGACATCACCTGCTTACCTTGAATGGGTTATACGGCTACAGGTGACAATCTGAAAACAAAATCCTGTCCCCATTATGATTCAAGACTTGAAAGACTGCCCCAGAATGGGTAATGTGGCATTGCTCTGGGACTACCCTCTTTAGTATCTGGGGATTGACCAGGACTACCTGAAGCAGCTGAGACGTTTGTCGTGTGAACAGAGATTATGAATACTGGTCTGCCCTTTGATGTGGGCCAAAATGATACAACTCCATCAGGATTTTGTGAATGAATGCCAACAGGTTATGCTCGCACCAGGACTTGGGGATCACTCCAATAGCCAATGTGGCTAATGTGCAAAAATACCTCACAGCACTACAGGAAGAGCTGTAAACATCAGATCGGAGAGGTGCATGACAGTCAGAGAAGTTCATTAGTTGCACCAAAATCCTCACTCCATAATTCTCCAGGACTTGGCTCATTCCTTTAACCTCACCATGATAAAGAAGGCATTCAGGTGGAAGTAGACAGACATTACCTAGCTGATTCTACAGTGTCTTGAGCACTGTGTTCATACACTTTGAGTGCAAAGCACTGGGGAGTAGCCAAACAGTAAATTGCTTTACTCCCTGAAAGGTAAAGAAGAGGGAACTCGATGTGCCTGGGAACGACTGACACATGATAAAAGTGGTTTTCAAGTGTATCTTTGTAAACCCGCTGTGAAATCCTTGTGAAAGCTAAGCATTCTGTGGGTCAAATCCAAGTATGCCTCGTGTCTCCTATTTTCGTGGGTACCAGAAAATGAGCTATTTTAGTAATCAGCAGCTTGTCTTCCAGAGAAACAGCAACATGTTCATCCTTGAAAGGATACAAGGCACTCCACAAAGCAACTTTGGGAATCCTTAAAAACAGACAACAAGGAGGCAGATAAGCGATCTACTATGAGGCAGATGCTAGAATGCCCCCATGTTTCCTCCTTCATCACCAGTCCTGATGTCTTAGATAAACACAAGGGGGCTGGGATTAAATGAAGCGCTCCTGTACATTGACCAATGACCCTCTCAGGCTAGAGTGACCAAGGGAAGGGAGGGCTACAAGAACGAGCAATTACCTTCCGCTTCTATGATGCTGCCCATGAAAGCATGAATGAAAGGCCATCAACAGATAAACTGAGCCCTAAGGGGGACAGAGGAAGCCCCTATGGCTTTTTAAGTCACATATATACACAATATGTTTGGGATCTAAATTAGTTGTTTTTGCACACTTGACTGAACTATCTTTCACCGAAAAATCCTGCATTTGGCTTGCACTTAAAGCTATAGTGCATAGTTTCTGCCACCCCCATGAGGAATTCTAAGTAATGACAACAACACTGACGACAAGCCTTCCATGATCACGCACCGTCCCCATCCCTCCTCCACGCAGTTTCCATTAGCCAAGGAGACACGGAGGATTAAAAAAACATGATGGACTCTTCAGAAGAGGTCATTATTTTCACTTGATTTTCTGCGAGAAAGTCACCGGACGCCCCAATCTTCTGAACATGGTCATACTGAGAAATCCAGAGAGAGTTGGGTGGAGCTGATAGTCTTAATTAGCTTTGTAGCAACTCATTTGGCAACGGCTTTAATGTAACAGACGTTTATTCATATAAAGAAGTTAAGCACAAATACATTACTGTTTACCCCAAAACCCACCAAGAAACCAAATCCTCTCCTCTCTGCTGAGACCACAACCTACTAGAAGACAAAAAGCCCTATAAGAAAACATCTGACATAGTGAGACACTACCCTAGCATTACCAATACATTTGGTAATGAGTCTCTAATACTGTACATTACTGCAATTTGCCGACTGCCCTGACGTCTTACACCCCGCTAAGCAATTTGAAAAAAACTATTGCTTCAGGGCTTTGGGGAGTCCATTGTAATTAAACTGATATTACTATGAATTTGTCACTTCTGAAGAAGAACAAGGGTGAGAGTGTGCTGTATACAGCTTGCAGCAAAGCAAGAAACAAAACTCTGAGGCATTGTGAACTAAAAAGTAATTGCAGAACTTCTGTTTTCTTTAGCTGTTTTTTTATCAATCATGCTCAAATTACCAGTAAACTTTCATCCATCACTTTAGGGGGCAACTGCATAACAACAAATGCTGGTGGTAGAGGAATGAAAGAAACATAAAAGAATGAGCTTACAGAGAGGCAATAGCCCAAGAATCTATAACATCTGCTCCTACAAACCCACCATAATAACACCTCCAGACTATTATCATGTAACACACTATGAGGCAAACGGTTTCACTGCAGCTGTAGTGTTGTTTTGTAGCTTCAAGATAAAACCACTCAGAGACACCTAGATCCATACACAGCTGTGTATGTTGTTGTGCTGTATACAAATGTTGTCCGCCAAGGTGGCTCTGCCTCACGATTGTGTCTTTGGTGTGTTTATGTCATACACACGCATGCAGTATGTTTGTGCACATGCTTGCCGATGCATATTCATCCTTATTTTCCGTCTTTGCTATTGTCTCATGTGAGGAGTAATGCATTCTGTATTTCAGTGTGTATGAAATGTGACGCCTTTATCCCACTCTCTGCTCTCCTATCTTCTCCACGCTTTTCCTATGCAGCCTAGTGAGCTTATCCCTCTGCAGAGTGTTCATCCAAACCATACATGTAGCGGTGGCACCAACCCCCAAGAGAAAAGGTGATGAAACATCCCCCCTCAGCAGCTTAAAAGAGAACTGCAGTTTCCATAGGAACAGATCTAAAAGCAATTAGATATGACGACCAGAATGCGGCTTGATGAGCCATCATTCAGGAATGGCCCTCGGAATTCCATCTGAGATGCGCCGAGTCCTCTCCACAACTCCCTCTCTCTCATTTTCTTGTCTCAATCGCTTGTTTCCTCTGACTGTTCTTTTCCCCTCTTCACCAGATGTTAGTTTAAAAGCAGGCATTTTGCAATGAATCTCATCTTTACATCATGAGGGCCTTATTCATCTTCTGATCAGCCAGCATGTCTGAAGTGGAGATCGATGACAGTCTCGTTTTTTGAAAAGGAGAATGGGATGATGAGGATGGGCCGAAAAAAACAGAACACAAGGATGAGTTTAGGGGCGATTAGGAAGTAAGGGAAGGCATTTAGGAGAAAATTAAAAAGAAGAGGGGGGGATGTAAGGACACAGACAAATTGAACGATGAGTAGGACGGAGAAAGAGGGCGGGTAGACGAAGAGGGAGATGTAGCGATCGGTGACCCTGCCTTGGGGCTGTAGTCCACGCTCCATTGAGGCTCATTTGCATAATGTTCCTCCTGGCCTCATTAAAGATGAGCAGAGGGGCTAGCAACATTCTGCCAGGTAATACATGCGATAGCATCTCCTCCTCCTTTCCCTCACCCCCCTCCCCATTATTCCACTGCCACCCTCCCACCCTCCTGTACGACCTTCCCTCACTCTGCCTATCAAAAACGCATAAGATAAAGGAAAAATCTGACAGTCTGCAACCCACTCCACCTCTCATCCATCATTCATAAATGATTCCTTCCCCTCCATCGCTAAGATGCCACCCCCCTATTCATTTGTTAGTATATGTTCTGCCTCCCTTCCTCTCCCCTCCAGCGTATCTTTGCTTGTTCTGGGCTAAAGCATGACTGCACGTCAGCAGCAGTTTAGCAAAGTACACATCTTTCTAGGAAAAAATGAATAGGTTTGATCTATATTTTTGCCATGCTCTCCTCCTGCTTCCTATTAGAATTAACGGAGAGTGACAACAGCTCTGGCGCCAGTGTAAAAGGCCACTGGTAAATGGATAGCATGTGGAAAAATGTAGTTAAACTGAATTTTAGCCACCAGATGTGAGCACCAACCAATACAAGTCAATGGTCCCCAGGAGGAGAAATTCAAAATTGCATCAAATACCATCCATCATATCCCCTCTTGACTTAGAGAATAATGCCTGCTGTGGCAATCAATAGATTTCCTCACAACTAATGTCACTCCTTGTTCTGATCTCTCCCACACAGTTTTTTCTCATTTTACACTCACACAATCTATTTGTTTTTACATCTTTGTACTTCTCTCCAGCTCTGGTCCCTTTTTGCTCTCTCTTCTTCTCTCTCTCTCTCTCTCTCTCTCTCTCTCTCTCTCTCTCTCTCTGACAGCTGTTGTTGCTTTGCTGTGTTTGCAGCCTACGCCTTATCTGGGCATGAATTCATTTAACTGCCATTAGATGCCTCTCCACAGACCCTGCCCAGAGCTCGTCTAAAGGAGGTAACCCATTAAAATAGCGTAATTCATAACACAGAGAGCAGTGGTACAGATGGAGGAGTAATGTGCTTTAATGCTGTCAACTGTGAGGAGACAAATAGCTGGTCATTAACATCCATATCAATGCATGGGGGGACAAGTAGATGCTTCAGTGTTATCATTTACATATGATATGTAACAGTAAGAGCTGCGTTTTTGACAAGCATTCCCCCAGCAAAACGACACATTCTGTGGGATTTATGCTGAAATTTAGGGTCTTATTTTGCTCCCACTGCCTACATATGCAAATTCTGCTCAACTTTTAAACCTTTTATCCAACTTCCCTGGATTCTTCGGCTCTCATGTGTACCATCAGCATATTTCAGCAGTCACCTATGCAGCTTTGTGTACCATATGTCCTGAAATCTCCATGCCTGATTTTAGACTCAATCCCTCCTTCTTTTCCATCCTTTCTTATTCTTTTTGTTTGTTTCTTACAACATACTGTATTACTGGACTGACTGGAAAGCGACGCACAGATTTATGTACACATCACCTAGTGACTGTAACTCAGTATAAGCACTGAGTACGTGCATTAAACAATTTACTGATTGGATGTCATAAATATTTCTCCAAAGAATAACTATTAAAAGGCAGTGCTCTGCTTCAGATGTTACCTTCGAAGACCACAAACCAAGCCAGACATCTTGGTGTAGTCATGGACTCAGACCTACATTTTAACATCCACATTAAGACAATTACAAAATCCTTTCACCTTAAAAATATGTCAAGAATTAAAGGAATTGTGTCTCATCAGGATTTAGTAAAATGTGTCCATGTGTTTATCTTCAGTAGGCTCAACTTCTAACAGTGTCTCTACAGATCTCTAAAAATGTCAATCACAGCTGCAGCTGATTCAGAGTGCTAAGAGACCTCACTAAGACCAGGAGAGTGGATCACATCACTCCAGTTCTTTACACTGACTTGATGTTTGTCAAGTATTTACTTTAAAATACGAGCACTGAATGTTATGGTCCTAGAGTCAAAAAAGCCTTCGTTATTATGCACCACATATCTGGAACAAACTCCCAGAAAACTTGAGGTCTGCTTCAACTCTCAGTTCTTTTAAATCAAGTGTGCCACTTCATTTTATTGAATTAAATTTGGGACTATTTATTCATGTCTCACTGCACTTTTAAATACTGTATTAATGCCGTTTATGTCTTATGCTTATGTAAAGCACTTTCAATAGCCTTGTTGCTGAAAGGTGCTATACAAATAACTTGCCTTGCCTTTGGCCTTGCTCTGCTTTATTAATTGTGTGGCCATTAATAGTGTGGTCACTTCCTCTTTAAGCCAAGTCATCAGATAGCTTTGTCACTTCCACTCAGCTCTGATAATGTGTCTTCATATCATCTCTCTCATACATGTCCACTCATACATATTAATTAGAAATCAAATTGAAGAAGCCCCCCTCCCCTAAACACACACCGACACACACACACGTTTGCAGAGGTATTAATGGAAAGCCGTTAACCTGTTAACTACCAGCATACTGCAATGTTCAATTAACTGCCATTATACATGCATTTATTTAATTTGAGTTGCAGAGTTCAAACATCACAGCCAAGCACAAAATGAAAGGCCTTGAACGTGCAAGAAATGCAGATGATGGTAATGGTATGTACTGTATACTGTATAGTCTTATTTCTTTTTTATCTGTGTGTGTGTGTGTGTGTGTGTGTGTGTGTGTGTGTGTGTGTGTGTGTGTGTGTGTGTCTAAGCAAGAGTGTGTGATGAACCCTACACTTTTCCTTCCTGCAGGGAGGAAGAAAATGAAGCCGTTCTCCTTTGAGATTTGTCCCTGGTTGCTGTTGTCATCGCTTCAAACTGCTGGGTCATTACTGCACCACAAGCAGCTTGGCTTAATGTCTTTTGACTTAACACTAATGACTGATCTGTCCCTGCAGGGGCGAGAGCACTATGGAAAGTAATTCTAACTCTTATTTGCAACGATTAAGGCAGCAATTCTCATTTCATCAGTTTTGTTAAAGTATTTACACGAGCATGTTTCGGGCTTCATATGGCTGCTAACAAAGAAATGATGTCCCAGGAGAGGAGAGGAAAGGAGAGGAATGGAAACAGGACTTCCCCATGTCCTCTCTCCATTTCCTTCCTTCTTCCCTTTTCCTCCCTTCCCACCCTTCCATCTTTATATTTTCTCTTCCTTCCTCTTTCCCTCTTTTTTTCCCTACTTGTGTTGGGTAACCCATGCATATTTAACATAGCTGCATCTTCAAAGCTATGAACTTATTCATTAGCATTTAGAGTGCTAATGAAAGCACACAGAGTGCTA
This sequence comes from Perca flavescens, assembly GCF_004354835.1. NCBI lineage: Eukaryota > Metazoa > Chordata > Actinopteri > Perciformes > Percidae > Perca > Perca flavescens. The sequence continues at coordinate 37,240,040 of NC_041340.1, read as the reverse complement.
GCACCCTCGCTGTTTTCCTACACCTCCTCTCTACTCCTCTCATCCAACCACACGCCTCCCTCTGCACATTGTACTATCATTCTACTATCTTCTGAGCCCCCTCTGTCTTCCTATCTCTTTCCCTTTTAGTGTACTCAGCACAGAATACAATTACAGAAGGACACACTTAAAACGTAAAACAGAGACAAGTGTGGGAGAGGTAGCAGAACCCCACAGGGTTTTCTTTCTCTTCATCCACCACCAACATCACTTCCACTTCCACCCAAAGATTGTCTATTCATATTTCACCCTTTTCTTTTTCTTTCTTTCTTTCTTTCTTTCTTTCTTTCTTTCTTTCTTTCTTTCTTTATTTAATCGTTCCTCTCTCTTCCTCTCTTCTTGTTCTAGCCTGACTGGGGGAGGAGGAGTTGCGAGGAGTTCCCAGGGGTCGTGAAGGTGTGTTGTTCATTCCTTCACATGCCCTCATTCTCTCTTTGTCTCTTGCTCGCTGTAATCACTGTCTCTTAGCCTCTCACTCCACACTCATAGAACAGACAGGAAGTGGCTGGATGCTGGGCTAATTGGACGGGAAACAATGTCCTCCTCTCCCATTCAGTTCCACTCAGTGAATTAAGTGAAAAGTGGGCTCCTTTTCCCAGCCCGTAGCCTCAGTTTCGGTTTGTCCCCTCACAGTCTTTCTCGCGTTGCCCCTTCCTGGAGAGAGAAGCTTTTGATGCTGAGGCTATATGCACTCAAAATGGGGTTGGATCTCTGCACCGCCTCCACGGCTACATAATCAGCGCTCCCCCACACAAATACACAGGAGCCCATGCAGGTAGCCTGAGTGACAGAGCAAGGGAGAGACAGAAAGAAGCAATAAGGGAGAAACTGGAGGGAGTGATGAAGGGGGGAGGAGGAAGAGAGAGGAAAGACAGACACTGGAGATAGTGGGTGTTTTGGAGAAAAGAGGGGACTGGAATGAGAGAGTTAATCTGCAGAGGAACAGATTGGCTTCCCATCCCTCCTTCCCTGTCCTCTGTCCTTCAAAGCAAAGAACAAATTCAGCACTCTGAGACACACATGCTCTCTCTCTCTCTCTCTCTCTCTCTCACACACACACACAGACACACACACAGACACACACACACATGCATACATAGACACAGTCATGTACATACATCCACACACAAAAGAAAAAAGAAAGTAAGTCCACATGGTGAGGCATGCAGCTCATACTGTGAATATGCATGCAAAATGTACACAAACACTAATAGCAAAAGAAGGTAATCCAATTCCATCATACACATGGACAGGTATGGATGTATAGGTTACACACTGCTCCTCGACACTACACACTCCTCTCCATTTTTGGCAATAAGAGACTTGGGGTGACCAGAGATTGGGGTTGGCGACTTGAAAGATATGGGTCAATAAAACACAAAGGACATTTTAGCTCAATGGAAATTGATTTCTCAGCAGCCAGAATGTGCTTTGACCTTCACAAACCTTCGCCGACCCTTTTCTCGTGACTTTATGAGGAATGAGCTACATTTTGTCCCTTGTTTGTTCCAAACAAATCCCACTGCATGGCCCCTTCAGCATTTCACAGTGCATGAATCAATATTCTGGACTCATCGCCACATGGAAGAGCTCAATTGGTTTCACTGTAGTTAAAACCATTGGATGTGTGTGAGTAGCCGCAGACTCAATTTATTTATGCTTTCCCATTTCACAACAAAAGTTAGTAAATTAAAAAGAAATACATAACTACATCTGTGATTATATACACATTTAAACATTTTGTAGATGACATAGTGTTAAAGGAATAATTTTTGGGCTATTCACTTTCTTGTCAAAACTAAGATGAAAAGAACAATACAACTGTCATATCTGTCTGTTAAAGTTATAATCCTTAAGATTTTTATGAACTTAATCCCCATTTTTGATATTGTTCATGGCCTTTTTTCAGCAATTGCTATTTAAACAGAATTGTATTAGTTTTCAACAGAAACAAGTTAAACATTTTGCCATATCAATGGCACAAAGATAGAAATGAAGCAAATAAAAAAGCAATTGCTATTTAATGTATTTACATTTTCATGTTTCAAGTTTAAGTTTATTAGCCATTTCAACAGTGCAGTTGATAGGAATTTGTCTTGGTGTGCCCACATATACCACCTAACTGACAATAGTGCACCAACATAACAGCACATTGCATACATATACCTCACATATTGACATCAAATGCACAGACATAAACATAAACAACACATATTGCACTTTAAAGTGTGTAAACGAGTTGTGGACCAGTCCATAAGTGATTGGTGCAGGAGGCACAAGCCAGAGCTCATAGTGAATGGGAATGTCCCTATTGCAGTGGGGCATTCCATAGTGCAGGATTTAATGACAATAATAATGACTGCACACGCACATGGGATTCTCATATAAATATAACTGATATATATATATATATATATATATATATATATATATATATATATATGCTATGTATTTAATACCTAGGTTAGCGCTGACAGCAATTGTTTATCAAAAATGTGTTCACAACACAAGGCAGCAGTTATTTTTGGCATTTTTCCATCAGGGGGTTATTTAAATTTTTTGCAAGGGAGTAATGGAACAAGAAGGAGCAAGCATTATTTTTGAGTGATTTCTTTATCAAAATGTAATGCGTTTGTTTGGCTGCACTGTAAACTTATACACACACACACACACACACACACACACACTTGCTTGCTTGTGATTGTCCATCGAATGATGATGACATCCACTTCTGTCTTATAACGCTGAGTTTTCTGATGGCTGTACTGTCCTATCCTGGATCCACAGGTTCTATTGCAGGTGGGACATATATACATGGTATTGGTGTTACTGGCATTCATGGGTGTGGGTGTGTTCCTCCTGAGCCTTCTTTGTTGTCTCCTGTCCTCCTCCAGTGCTTGGATCCCATCTAGACATAGCTGCCGCCAGGTGTTGCGATCAGCAACCATGTTTTCCAGGTCCCCAGGTTTGATTTTAAACCTCTTAAGCGCTGTCTTCAATTGGTCTTTAAAGCATTTCTTCTGGCCTCCGGCAGAGTGCTGGCCTCTGCGGGGCAGACGGTTGTAGGGCATCCTTATGACATGCCTCAACCAACACAGTTGGTGCTGGTACTCTTGCAGCCTGTTCTCCTGAGGATCTCAGTGTGAGCCACTCTGTCACGCCAAGTGATTCCCAGGATGCGCTGGAGACAGCAGATGTGGAAGCGTTCCAGGGACTTGTTGTGGCGGCTGTAAGTAACCCAGGCTTCACAGCTCTAGAGGAGGGTGGGGATGCAGACCTCTTGGTAGACGCAGATTTTTGTGTTGAGATGAAGGTTCTTGTTCTGAAAAACCCACCACCAGAGTCTCCAAAAGGCAGCTGATGCGTGTTTGATTATGTTCTGGACCACATTGTCAATGCTATTGTTTGAATGATGGAACAGCTGACAGTTTTTCGTCTGCAACATTGAAGATGGGTGGTGTGGGTGGGATGTTGGCACTCCACTGGCAGATTACCACTGTTTTGGTGGTGTTGATGGTCAACCCCATCCTGCTGTATGCCCACACTGCTGCATCTAGGACAGACTGGAGGTCTTGTGGAAACCTTGGGTCTTAAGGATTATAACTTCAAATATGAAGCTGAAGCCAGCAGCCTGTTAGCTTAGCATATGTAGCATACAGATTGGGAACAGGAAGAAAAAGCTAGTCTGGCTCTTTCCAACAAAATACACTCACCAACCCCTCACTACCTCACGACATTTTTGGGAAGATGTCTTCTTCATTTTGTTGTGTTTTGTCTATTTGCATGTATTTTCTCATGCAGAACCACCAGGACCTTTTTTTCATAGTTCATCAAAAAGATAAAAGTTAATATAGCAATAGTAAACTACATGTATTCCCTAGTTGGGACAGGTAAAGAAAGTGGACATCCCTGCGTGTTTGTGTTTGTATATGCAGTATGTGGTTTTGTGGCTCCTGACCCAGTAACGTGGGCATGTCCACCAGTATTACTTACACATGTCAGCCCTGCACAGCTCGAGCTTCCCAACAGCAGACCACTATATTTCAGGCTCACTACTGAATCATAACTCCATCTAAACCGCAAGACACCTGGTGGGGGGGGGGATGCTGTTTTGAGTGTTGCTGTAAACAGTTCTTCCATGTGATCAAAGCAGAGAGATGTGCGCTGCTAAAGAAGAGATTTAACAGGCAACCAGCAAATGTGATTTTTTTCCGTATGGTTTGGAGTCATGTTTCAGTGAATTATGAAGTGTTTACTACTAGAGATTTTTGTTGTGAATGGACAAGAGTGTTGTGTGTGAGAGTTTGCTGAAATGTCTCAAGTTCTGCAGTTTTATTGGTTGCGCTTTCTCTACTTTTGTCTCTTCTTCCATGACTTGTCGCTGACCTTTCCATCTCTACTTCTCTCTCCCACTTTCCAAGACTTTCCATGCAAGTATGGAGTCAGTGGAACTGCATCAGGTGGCGATTGAGATCATTAGAGCTGGTGATTTAATAAGCTCATAGCACCCAATGCAGCTGCAGCAGTAAAGGTTTGCTCTGCTGACAAAACACACACACACACAAACATCCAAACTGATTGGACGAGCACTGATTTCCCTGGGCAAATACGTGATGCGTGGTTGCTTTCATGGGAAGAAGCTGTCAACTCCATCGCCTGCAATGTATACTGCAACACATGAGCCATGATATCGAACCTGTGTGAGTGAGTGAAAGAGGCAGAGAGGAATAAAGAGGCAGAGGGGGTTTTCCAACCAGCCTTTAAGGGTTTCAGAGGGATTTCATGATTAGAAAATGAATTACTTTGCATCCAAAATGTTCTTATTCTTTTTTTTTATGAAGATTTCCAAGGCCTGAGTGTATGCTTCTCTCTCCGGCCACTGATACTGGCTATGTGTAATAATTAGAGCCCACTGTCTACAATGATAATGTTAACTATTTAAACACTATATTTTTATTCTCCTGGCGAAATGGACAAGATTGCTATTGTGGTATAGCCTAGAAATCTATTATTTTGTTTATAAATTATTTTGCAGCCAGAGGGGTCTAGGCACTCTCCGTTGGCTTGTGAGCTGGAAAAACCAAACTCTGGTCAGGCCAATCACATTGTGTATAGAGTCGGTGGGCGGGGCTTATGGCTGCTGCTGCTGGGAACAGCGGTCTTCTGGAAGACTTGGAGTTCAGCTTTTCTTTGAGAAAAGAACAAAGAACGGCACTGAAATCATTCTTAAAAAAGGAAGACGTGTTCTGAGTTTTGCCGACCGGATACGGCAAAAGTTTAATCTATCAACTAGCTCCGCTACCTTCTTCTTTGCTCTGCCTGGTTGTAGCTCTGTCCTATTGCGTGCAGAGAGAATTTGAAAGACAACTATTTATCCCGCCCCTTGGATTGAGCCGTGTCAATGGTCAGTTCCCAGACCCAACATCTGGATCTGGGTCTGGCTTGTCAGGCTAGTTGTGGTATGCAGCTTCCACGTTTAGTTTGAAAGGGTTCTTATAAAAGCAGTTCACCAGTAAACACTGGTCAGTAAGATTGACAGTTGGGAGTACCGTTAATCATTTATTTTCCCGTGACTGCCCCTGTAAGCATGTCTGATCTCGTTAGGCCTGACCCTGTTAGCCGTGCATAGCGGTAAATTGTTTTGAGTGATCCTAAATGATTGTTAGCGTAGGCAGAACATTCATAAGGATGCAGCAGGCTTGATATTTAAAATGATTAGATGGTGAGACATTTGGGTAACATATCAATTAATGCCCCACAAAGTTTCTGTTGTTATAGCACATTCACCTGAAACCCCTACCATGATTAAGTAACATGCAATAAACAAACCAACAGATACTGTATTTAAGCACATACAATTATTTCCCCTAATTGTTTATTGCATGTTGCTGCCAATAGCGGATGGTAGAGGGAGTAAAAGGTTTTAAGTGCTAAATACTGATGTAAGACATGTTTATCCTCTTCTGTAAAGCAATTAATAATTCACAAGCGGTCTCATTTGTTTATTGTAATTAAACCAAGTTACCATAATTAATTTGACCATCATATATACAATAAAAACTAATTCACACAGAACATGAAAAGTCTGGTGTCCCACAACCTCAGGCAGTGACAGTAGAGAATGTGCTCTCTAATGAATGGTTTGTGACTAATGAAGTTTCACCAGTTACTAAAAGGTATTTTTCACAGAAGAAATTTTGACATGTTAGGGATCGTTTGGTATTTATGAAATGGACCACCGGAGGAAAATAGGGGAGGTTCATGTCTTTTTATTCTTTGTTGAGGGGAGGGTCATCCAACATTTTGTATGATAGAAACAGCAACATTTCAAAGTGGCTTGTTTGGTGCATATTTTTCCATGTAGCTCTTAGTCTCGGCCCTCCTTCGCTTCCAGATGGGTCTGACCCAGGAGTTTGGCTGTGGGGCACGGGGAGCACTGCCCCCCTGGTGGCTGAAACGGATAATTGCATTGTTTAAAAAATGAGTGGAATAATTACGTCTGGCATGACCAGATATTTTCTTATATGATTATTATAATCGTGGTAGGTAATACATCTGATTTCATATACTGCTTTAGTAAAATGTTTATCTTTTATACGTTTATTCCACTTTGTTTAAACGGCGAAGTGGAGGAAGCCTAGTGACGAGTCCATAGCAACCAGTTTGTGTGTTGAATGTTACCCAGAGTGCTTTGCTGAATGGTCTCCCTGTTTTATTGTTTTATGTCATGTGAATACTAGTTTACTAGAGGAGTAACTTAGTATTTGAAGTAATGCAGTAATGCAGGAAGTGTGCATTTAGTTTCCATGCTTATTGTGTTTCCACAACAATGTTAGTGAGTAAATCTACTGAAATGGCCCCCACACCATAACAGAGGAGTGGGATGCGTCAGATGAGAATGCAGAGGTTTAGTCACATATGTCTTTGTTGTAAAAAAAAACAATGGTAATCTGTATATATTTGCCAAGCGCAAACTAGTGCAGAAGGTATCAATAAATTGTTGCGAGAGGGTCATGCCTTTATTCCAAGTTGTTTTCGAGGGTCATAGAAAAATTATTACTGGCGAGGGGAGGGTCATGTCTATTTTGACTAAAGGTCCCAAAACTCCTCTTGTGGCCCCTGAAATAAATAACGAACAGTCCCTTACAGCAGGAAAAGCACAGGTGTAAATAATTAGCTGCTTCAGTTTCAGGGTCCTGCTGTGAATGCTCGCTCAATGTCCAACTGTCATGGCTTACCCGGACACTTGAACAGAACGGTGACATTGTTAATGTTATTCATAACATCTGTGCTTGTCTGCTGTGAAAAAGGTGTGTTCCCTTAAAGCAGGGATAAAAACCGTCCTACAAGGTGATCAGAACTTTTATTTCGAGATAGATTGTTACAAAAAAAACATTTACTTAAGTATTAATTCGGAGGTAGCCTACTGTATTTGAATCTGCAGGATCTTCCAGGAATACATTCTCATTTGACAGCTGTAGTTACTTAGTTTCTTTGCACATAAAAATATGTTACTGTTTGTGTAAAAAACAATAAAGCAAATAAGCACAAGAAATATGATGTATTGCTTATAGATTAAAATACCTTTAATTAGACACTGCCTCAATGACTCAACTACAACTTCAAAAGAAACTGCTTACACTAATAAATTCATATTTTATCATTTTGAAGCAGGCAGTCATTTCATACAAAAATATGTGAAAACATTATGGTATTGTTACTAAAGTTAAAATCTTTCCTCACTGTTAAAATTAATGTTCCATCGTTGCAATACTTCATTCTTTTTTATTAAAGTTTGATTCACTCTGCATAGCCACAATGACAGTACTCCTACTGCCAACAGGTGTTTTAATACAACATTACTCTATGTTCTTCCCTAATTATTTGACCTAATTGACTTTTAATTAGCTTAATTTAACTTTTACATTTTGTATTTACAAAAACACAAGATTGTTACTTCATACATGATTGCTTATGTTTTCTTCATGTATATGTTTCCAAAGAGGGTTTGACCTATTAACATAAAACATATACTGTAACAACATTTTAGTCACTCTATTTGTTATGTAAGCTTCTTTAAACCAGTAATCATTAAATAAACACAATGTACTCCCACCTGGGTTTCTATAGCTTGATTTATTTCATATTTCTATATGTTGTTGTAGTATGTGTTTTTATTGCACAGTCAATGATAAACATCAGGTCTGTGAGCCATGGTAACAGTAAATTAGCGGGCTGTAAACTGATGGGTTACAGATACTTAAACCATGATACACCATTTTTACACTGAATTACCATTTCCTCAGAGCTCTTGGTGAGTTCCTATTAATCAAAATTTGGAAGCTGACTGATGAATTCCCAATCACATCACAAGAAAATCTACATTTGAAATTTGGCTGATTTATCATTTACTTCCCTTTCCCTTTTCGTCATCCTTCTCTTGTGTGTGTGTACAGCTTGACAATGGATACAAAAGCCCCCTGAGTGTGGTCCTATTGTACGGCTCTATGTCCGCCATGAATTCATAGGTATTCACAACATTTCCATTTCCCTAGAAGGAATTGATCAGGCCATTATAATTTGTTCCCTGAAATTTGTCATGTCTGTGTGCGCCAATGCTCGATGTTCTGGAACAAGTATCGACTCCATCAATCAGTATTACCACGGTAACGTTGTGAGAGCTCCACTTCCCCCGCGGCCAGTGGAGGGGAAAGGCAATTATGCAGGTAACATATGAGGGAGAGGGAGGTAGAGTCGAAGCCAGAGAGAGAGAGAACACGATAGACAAGAAGAGAGCGTGTTTATTCCCTACACCGCTAATGGTTTTCTGTTTGTACTGTATGCCTGTTGGATAATTGGCATTATCTGCTCTCTGTGCATGAACAGCCTCCTTGGGTGTATGATGCTGAATGATACAAATATCGAGTGTGGCCATCTGCAAAGCCTTTCCATAATGTGGTATCTGAGCACTGTCAGTGTTTTTTTCCTTGGTTTAGCTCACTGGCTACAACTTTACCTTTTTGACTGTTTTCCTCCTTCTACAGACATCAATTGATTTCCATTAATTTCACTAAATATCAAACAAGAAGGAAGAGCAAACACTCTCCCCATTGTTTCCCTTTGTGAGTATAAAAACTTGGAGATACTTGAAAATTGCAGGGAATCATATAGTAAGCATCATGTTTGAATAAAAAAACATTACTTTTTGTGTAGAAATACAGCTGAGAGTTCAGATTGCAATTTGAAAATAAATGTGTATTCACATATGAAATGTGACATTTAATAAGTGAAATGAATGACATTTTATGTATTATATAGAGCATATCCTTAAAGGACTAAGAATACCTGCTCTTCTTCTAAAAGAACTCACAAACTTTAAGATTGTCAGAATTTTCAAAAGTCTGAATCTTCTTCTACTTCTAAAAGGCATGCCTCCTCTCTGGGAAGATCTGCTAAATCAATTACAGGGGCGACTAATTAAGCCACATGTCAATAACTCATCCCAATTAAGGTACAGAGCAGAAATCAGGCATGCACTGCGTCCAAGCCGCTCTGTTTCCTATCGATTCTGTACTAATGCCAGGCATTTGTCCAAGGCTGGTGTACTTCCAAAGTGTCTGTCAGTCAGTCATCAAGTGCTGTAATCAAGTGTGCAGATAAAGTGAGTAACAAGCCAAAACCATCAGAATCCATTACTGATTCCTGTGTGTGACATGAAGATTGATCACTTTTGCACAACTGAGAGCTCCCATTGAGAGACATAGGAGGACAATTGTCACACTATCTTGCGCTTTATGAATTGTGTTTTGCTGTTCTTCTTTATTTGTGTTATTGAAGGATGGGAAACAGTAGCACGCACAATTGGTCTAGTCGGCCTTTTTTGATACAGTTTAGTGTTCTCAAAGGCAAATGGACTGGAAAATCTCAGGATTGGTGCAATTTCTGATAAAAAATTTCGGAGGTTCTCCGTTTTTCTTTCTTTACATGGTTTTACTGAGAGGTCAGACCAGCCCACCAGAAATAAAAACATAGTCCGGTTTTATTGTGCTTACCAAAAAGAATATGCTACTCTTTTTTTTTTTTTTTTACACGGCTGAAACATGTACAGTTTATGTTGTAAACTACTGTTACTACTGATAAACTAGCCTTACAGTGTCAACAAAGCAGGGATGTGTTATTTGGTATATGCTGTATATGTCTTAACATCAGGGCTGTAACTAGGCTACCACTGAGGCTACAGAGGTCATATCCTCCATTTCTTTAAGAGGCTTATACCAATATTAAGAATTGATTAGGAATTGGTGCTTTTAACTATTTGCAGGCCAGAAAAAAAGAAAAAAAAAGAAATATATCTATTGATTGATAAATAAATATAAGAAAGATGTACATACCTTGTGTAGGCAAGTGTTAAAGTTTCTTCAGATAGTAAACTACTTAAACATATTGGGCCTCATTCACCAATATCTAAGTTTTCTCTTAAATATGTTCTTAAGAAGGTTCCTAAGAAAAGTCTACGTCGGATTCATGACGTGTTCTTAAACAGCAGATTTGTTCGCACCTGTGTTCTTAGGATTGATGAATCCCACGTCTTCGTAACTTAAAGCGCGTGCCAGTTGTTCCTAATTAGCATAAAAAAACGCCCCGCAAGTTCCCATATAAGGACATGACACTTCCTGTGCACCTCCTGGGAGACAGGTTTTCGGAGATTGTCGGAGCCGCGGTGGAGGAAGTACTGAATCTCAGTACTTAAATAAAAGTACAAATAACAAGAGACATATTTACTTTAGTAAAAGTATAAGGTGTCCACTACCACAAACAAGGCCTGGCTTTTAAAAAAAGTTCCTATCCTAACCAGCATAAAACGGAAATGTGTTGTTAGAATAGGAATGCGGTTGGTTTTATTCATGGATGTATTTTAAGACAGTTTTATTTTCTTTAACCATGCAAGTAAGCAAATAAAGTATGTGAAGCAGCGCAAATGGGGAGATGTGAAGAGGTCCAGCCAAATAAATGTATGATCGCGTCTTACGCAGCCTGGCGGAGGAGTAAACGACGCTGTGGAGAGAAATAGATGGCAACTTTGATTTAAAAACGGGAATAATAAAAAAACAAACGTTTTCATTTTCACTTTTACTGTAGTGCCCCATATATACAGTATCTATGGCAACCAAACTTCATTAGTGAGACAAACGTGTGACTGTCAGGAAGATGTTTTGGCAGGGGGGAAACTGATCAGAAAATGTAACGGAACATTGTAGAAATGTAGTGGAGTAGAAAGTATAGATAATTGCTGCAAAATGTAACAAAGTAAAACTCAAAAGTAGGCTATGCACTATTGAGTCTACTTAAGTAAAGTACAGATGCATGAAAAATGTACTTAAGTACAGTTAGGACGAATTTATACTTTGTTACATTCTACCACCCAGCCAGCAATGACATGTGGGGCCAAGATGGGTTAAGTACGGGTTCCATGGTTACTGTGTGGGCATGGGCTTTGGCTGGGTGAAATCAGCGGGTCCCATGTAGGTTTTGTAGTATGAGTTCCACATAGGAAGCCCATATGAGCTGATTACATGGGCCCCATAAGGGACAGGCATGGGCCAATTGGGCATGGGTTTGAACTGAGAACACATATATGGGTCCTGCATAGCATATTTATGGGCCAAGTGGGCATGGGTTTGAACTGAGAACACATATATGGGTCCTGCATAGCATATTTATGGGCCAAGTGGGCATGGGTTTGATCTGGGAACACATATATGGGTCTTGAATGGTATATTTATGGTCCAAGTGGGCATGGGTTTGAACTGGGAACACATATATGGGTCTTGAATGGCACATTTATTGGCCGAGTGGGCATGGGTTTGAACTGGGAATGCATATATGGATCCTGCATAGAAGTTTTATGGGCCGAGTGGGCATGGGATTGATCTGGGAACACATATATGGGTCCTGCATGGCATATTTATGGTCCAAGTGGGCATGGGTTGGAACTGGGAACACATATATGGGTCTTGAATGGCATATTTATGGTCCAAGTGGGCATGGGTTTGAACTGGGAAAGCATATATGGGTCTTGAATGGCACATTTATGGGACGAGTGGGCATGGGTTTGAACTGGGAAAGCATATATGGGTCCTGCATAGAAGTTTTATGGGCCGAGTGGGCATGGGTTTGAACTGGGAACACATATATGGGTCTTGAATGGCACATTTATGGGCCGAGTGGGCATGGGTTTGAACTGGGAATGCATATATGGGTCCTGCATGGCATATTTATGGTCCAAGTGGGCATGGGTTTGAACTGGGAACACATATATGGGTCTTGCATGACATATTTATGTGCCGAGTGGGCATGGGTTTAATCTGGGAACACATATATGGGTCCTGCATGGCAGAGGCGCAAAGTAACTATGTAGGCCAATTGAGTTATGTAATTACTTACTGTACAATTTTTAGTAACTTGTAGTAACTCTACATTTAGGCTAATCAAGCATGTTGAGATTTAGTAATTGTAACTCAATACATTTCAAGTCACGCTAGTCACCAAAGAACAAACATTGCATACATGTAGATCTTTCGCCAAAACAATCCATCAGTCATTTTTGTTAGTCGTGCAGAAAATGAAAAATGTAACTTCCCAAAAATGTAAAAAACATCAAAATATGTCAAAGTTTACGCTGTGTTGAATTATGCTGATTAGTGGACTCTCAGAAAGGTTGCAGACTTACCGTAACACTTCAAATAATAGCCCAGTCACAGACGCCTGTCCCTTGGGGCAGAAACACATATTTAGACAAATAACTATGCTCGATATTAGCGGCCGATATTGGCTTTAAAATTCAATATCGGTAAATAGCGGTATCGGTTTTTGAAATGGTTTAAAATGACTAAAGTATGTCATTTTATACCTTATTGGAAAGCTTGTTTCCTCTCAAAGCGAATGCAGACAAAATTTGGGTGTAGGTTGTTGGCCAACCAGCATACACACAGGGTTTGTAGAGTAAATAAATTCTTGAGCAGGGCAGATCTAAGCCCCAATGAGTGGAATGAGTTGAATTTTTGTTCTTGTGTGGATATTTGTTTTCAGTTTACCTCAGTCAAAGAAATGTTCAGTTGGCATCTTCTCTCAAAGGGGTAGTAAGCACCGCACCCCAGTTAGCCTACCGGTTGCTGGATAGTCCTTCAAAACATTCAAATCCCCAGTATCAAGGGAGTCATGGAACAGTGGGCAGTAAGCCTATAAACGATCATATGTTTCGGTATCTGTATCGGCTAATATCGGTATCGGAAATTAAGCATTGGACAATATTGGTATATCGGATATCGGTACAAAATCAATGTCAAGCATCCATACAAATAACCCCATACGGTTATCCACATCCCATAGATGCCTGTCCCAATGGTCTATTTGATCAAATAAAACTCCGGGATCATATTCAAAGTTTTACGGTACTTCATTTTTGAAGATGAAGCCAAATAGCTCACAGACAGCTAGTCCCTTTATGGACATGAATATGATGCATTTATTACCTCTTAGGAAATTGTAATTCAATATTTGTTAGAAGAGGACTTGCAGGAGGCCTCATCATCAATCTGTCTTCCACTTCTGTGTTGATAGATGTCCTTGGACCAAGGAGTAGCATGTGTTTCTATCAAGGTGTAGCTCATACACCAACAATGACAGATGTGTTGGCTGTAAAAGGTACAGTAGATCTGTTTGAGAAAAACATGAGGGAAAAACACTTGTTTTGTATCTAATCAATTATTAATGATTAATAGATTGTTGGCATTTTAACTTTTGGTAAAGGAAAACACACATCCAGCCCTAGTCTGGAGAAGTGACGGTGGTTAAAAGTAACTAACAGTAGTAGTTTTTTTTTTTTTTTTTTTTTACAAATTGTACTTTTACTTGAGTATTTCTCTAACACCAGTACTTTTACTTGTAACAGAGTAATATTTTAGCAATGTAACAGTACTTGTACTTGAGTACAGATTTTCAGTACTCTTTTCGCCTGTTATGCACACAACACCTAATTAGGCTCATTCATAATGAAGCCAGCGGAGCAGTTAACGTTTGTTAATTCTCTCAATTTATGAATTTTACTGTATTTAATTGTTATTTGGTCAGGCAGTTCTTAGGACATCTATAAGGGGCCTGTATGCAAAGGCCTTGTTTCGCGCTCAAAACGTTAGCAGTCCATTCGGAAAGCACTGCTGCTAGCTGTGACTTCAAGGAGAACTTCTATCAGACATTCACAAATTGAGGTAAGTTGAAATATTATTTTGCCAGAAAAATAACACTGCAGATTGTACGGTGGTCTGTATTTTTGGTTTGTGCTGTTTAATCTGATGTAGAATCTAACCAAAAGGAAAAACAGCGGGAGAGGTTGGACAATAATTAATATATCACAATAGACGGAGCTCTGAAGCAGACCTGTGCGCCGCTTAGTGTTCGCTCTCTCTGGATAAAGATGAGCAGCAGCACAGACACCAGGGGCATCAAACCGGGGTAAAACCAATACTGATTACCAGGGCCCTTGAAAAGTCTGGAATATATTTTATTTTCCTGGATATTTTTATGTCCTAATAACATTTCATAATGCATATCAGATGAAATGTAAAGTTAGTGTATTGGCAGAATAACTTGGTTGATTGACTGACTATTTTGTCTACAAAAGGTCTCAACCCCCACCCCCCCTTGCTAATGTGCCAAATGGTTTAGTCCACCTGCATGCATTACGTTAGCTAGTTCAGTTGAGCGTCTGGTGGAGCGCAAACTTCTGCTGTAGAAATGTCTTTTCTCAAAGAAAGCCAAATCATGCTACCAAAAAGAAAGGAAAGACAGGAGGAGGAGAGAAAACAGAATGAGGGGAAACAATTGGTAACTGACTTCTTTTCAAAGAAAAGTGAGCACTAACTGGAAAAGAAATCCCTGGTGCTTGTCAGGGACCAAGCAGTTAGGCATGAGGAGTTGCAAGGAGATTTCAAAAAAAGGGGTTTTTATTTTACCCACAAAAAATTCTGACAACAAATAAAGATAAAGTTTGGGCCCTTAAAAGAGGTCAAACAAACTGAACTTAAGCTCTGAACATAACAAACTCAAAAATAAAACTGACTTCCTATACAAGAAACAAAGGGGACTTATATACTGGGTGATCAGACCAGGTTTGACACCCAGGGGGAGACTAACAATAACACTAATATGTAAATTACAAATAACAAAAGAAAACAACTAAACACTTACTCCAAAAGAAATGTAATCTTAATTAACATTAACTGAATAAATGTACTAAAGACAATACAAATCAAAACTCAAATATCTTGAGGACAAATAAAGCTAACTCCCCCCTGACATAACAAGTAGTGGTAGAGTCCAATTTAGCCACCACCCCTATAAAGCTGCTGTAGTTCCAGACCCACCCCTTTGTCCCTGCAGCCTGCATGCCTCACTCCAGGGTGTGGAATCTGCAACACTGGTAAGCTCAAAGAAAACTGTTATATTAGAAAACCAATCCAAAACTAATAAAGTATATATGTAAACTAAATCCAGTGCCCTGTAAGTTATTTAAAACTAAATAAATGTTTACAACAACAAAATATATAATGTGTCTGAAAAGATATAGAAACCAATCTTAAGGAAAACAGCATGAACTAAGATAAATGTGAGTGTATGAGGTTACCGTCTTTAAGATGGCTGTGTGGCCACGGCTGTGGCCATCACAGTGCTAAACTGCTTGAATATCTCCGTGACTGTTGGCGCTAAAAAACGGACTGAGACAACCCATTGAAAGAGCAGAACATGCACTTGTTGGAGCAAAAAAGAACCTTGCTAAATTGACTTATGCTCCTTTGTTTTTAGGTGCACTGAAGAGTAATGCAATGACTCAAAATGTGAACCGCAAAGAAGTGGAAATGGCGCTGTTGAAGTGGTTTACCGGCGCACGTGACCATGGAGGGGAGAGGGCTGCAAGAGCCCAAAGAGACCACACAGACGCCATGAGTGTATTTTGTATTAATGTATTTTTTGGAGAGGTGTTTTTTTTTTTTTTTTTTTTTTTCAGATTTTAAAAAAAAAAACATTTTTGATTCATTTACCGGTCTGTTGTGACATTTAAATTGTTTTTTAAAGACTGTTTGTTGTTCAAGTTAACAATTTTGTATAAATGTATTTTTTTGGAGAGATGTTTTTTTTCAGAGATTTTAAAAAATATATTTTTGATTTGTTTACCGGTATGTTGTGACATTTAAATTGTTTTTTAAAGATCATTTTTGTTCAATTTATCAATATATTTCTTGCAGTTCAAAGCGTCAAGTGTCTTTTATTTATCTTGGACTTATATTCTTTCTTCGTTTTTCTTAGATTGCTTCCTTAAACCATTTGGCATGGTTGCGCTTAGATAGGCCTTGCATGAATTGCCCAGTTAGGACCCACATAAGATCCTTACAGAGCCCACTTTAAGCCCATAGGGGCATTCACGGTTGAATCCTGGTGCAAGCCCACTTTAAACCCCTTTAGTCAGGTGTGGCCCAAATGGGTCTGACATGAATTACCCAGTTAAGGCCCACATAAGACCCTTACAGGTCCCACTTAAAACCCATCTGGGCATCCACGGCTGGCCCCCCCGTGTGGATCCTGGGTGCAACCCATTTTAAACACCCTTTAGGCAGGTGGGGCCCAAATGGGTCTGACATGCATTGCCCAGTTAGGACCCACATAAGACTCTTACAGAGCCCATTTAAAGCCCATCTGGGTAGCCATGGTTGGATCCTGGGTGCAAGCCCACTTTAGACCCATTTGGGCAGATGGGGCCCAAATGGGTCTGACATGAAGTGGCCAATTAAGACCCATGCAGTACCCTTACAGGTCCCACTTTTAGTATGTCTGGGCTTCCATGGCTTGCCCCAATGTGGATCCCGGGTGCAAGCCCATAATGGGGCCCACATTTGTCGCCCATGAAGCCCTCATCTGGGCCCCACATGTCATTGCTGGCTGGGCACTGCGTTTTGGCCCTATAAATAGCAATCGATCATCAAATAACGCAGGATTTAATCAGTTTAATTGCTGATGTAAATTGCAGTGTTGGTATATGATTTTTTATCAACAAATGATCAGAAAATTACAGTACAATACTATCATTGTAAACGACTGAATTAAATAAAATGCAGTAAGCAATCATTTGGAGCAAATTGTCATCACTCAAATGTGCGTAAGAGTGCTTTTCAGTGTTCGTAGATTTTGTTCTTAGCTAAGAACAAATCCAAGTTAAGAAAACATTAGTGAATGCCAGAATCTTCGAAAAAACGTTAGTAAGAACGGTTGGTGAGTAGTAGGCCATTTGGATCATTTGGCTCTGTTTTGGTCTCCATTAATGCTTGAGAAAATGTTGGGCTCTTTAGCTAATGTTAGCTGAATTTTGACTATCTTCACCAGCTAGCTAGTTTTGTCTATTTGCTGTTTGGTGCGGGGCAAAGTTAGCAACTAGCTAGCTGGTGAACATAGTCAACATTTTGCTAACGTTTACTAAAAAGCTAAACATTTTCTCAATCATTAATGGATACTTATAGGTTTATTTATGAGAACTTGTTTTAAATCTGCGTTTTGGGGTTGATGAAAGCAGTGAGACCTTGGGGACTGTTAACCATAACAGTTAGCTTTAAAAGGCTAAAAAGCTTTGTAGGGCTTTTAGCACTATAAGCTAAAGTGGTTTCATTCAAACATTTTGATTAATTTGGGTTGAGTAGGCACCATTTGACTAAAGTGCTGTAGTATGGGTTTTTTTGACCATATCCAACCTGCTACCAGTTGTGTTCTTACTTTCAATAGTAGCCTAGCTGTTGTCCCTGGAGAGCTATCTACTGTGTGGCAGGTTGACATTCTGCTCTTCCACATCTACTCCTCAGCCTGTTTGACATATTTTGTTCTTTTGTCACCGCTGCAACAGAAGACTTTTTATAGCTTTGCCTCCAGCAGTATGACGTAGCCTACACAAGTGTGCTGGCTCATTTATAGGAGTACCATGTTTTTCCCACCCATTCTCACTCAGCAGATTTTGACGGATTAGCCCTATTATACTCTTCACATAAACTTCTATTAAAAACCCTCAGATAGACACTTACATTATGATGTATAATGAAGACATCTTTAGGAACAAAAAGAGACTTCTTTTACATAGTGTCTGTCTGATGGTGATTATATGTTTAACCTAGAACAACAAGCTCTGTGTTTGGTATTCCTCTACTTAGTACCATAGGATATTAGCCATCATCGTTACCGATGCTATTCTAAGATCTATTTGCATTAATCAGGAGTTTAAAAAAGATTGCATAGCACTCATTAGACATGGGGCAATGCAGGAAACACACACACACACAAAGCACACCAAACACTACAAAATACACTATGAAACAGGCTGGTAAAATATGCATGAATCAAATATGGTCTTGAAGTATTGTAATGAAAGCATGCCCAACCATTTATGTTTCAGCAAACCCCTCGTCATTTTGAACAAAGGCGAAGCAAATTGACCATTCTGCCTGTATTTATAGGACATCCATCATTCATAGATTAGATAACCTTTTACTTCCTGCCTTTCCTTCCGCTCAAGTGTGTAAAGTGCTGCAGCCACAGTCATATTTTTTTCATCAGTAATGTTTCTGATCAATTGGAAACACTGGGAATCTAATTCACCATGAGCTCCTAATACTTTTAATTTCATTTTCAGGGAGAAATGTGTTAATGGCTGCCTTCATGTTGTGGAAACAATATGTTATGTGGGGAAAGTGATTTTAACTAAAGAGAGAACCCTGCCTTAGTCTGATAAGTAAACTCATCCCTAATCCTAATTGTGTCAAAGACAGGGTTTAACACTTGATTTTCTAAACAAGCACCGGGACATCGCACCATGTGGTTTGCAATCAATCTCATGTTAATATTGCCAGTGTTGATTAATATTTCAGTGTGTACAAAAGCATGAGGGCTTGTACCTTTTCTTCAGGAAATAATTGGATGTAGCTGTCTGTAAATACATGGTTTATATCATAACCCTCCTTATCAGCTGCTCACCAGTCCTGCACTGTGTGAGAGGGCTGCAGAACATGCAAAGCAAAAGTCCTCTTTCACATTCAGAATTCTAAAATTTTATATTAAACCTAGCCAGTTTAAGGAATAAATCCTGCCATTATCCAGAGTTTACAGTACATCCCCTTTCTAAAACGTCTTAAACTGAAAATTGTACTTGCAATTCAAATGTCCATGTGCTTTTAGTTCCTGGTGCAGATATTTTCATCCATTTATTGTTTTTACCGACCAAGTCCAATGAAGTCCAATTGGATGTAAATAATAGTAAGCCTTCTTTAATGCTTAATGTCCTATTGAAAATGAAGCACAGAACACTGTTCTGGACATTTTATGTTTTTATTGACTTGTATCAAAGGTTTTCCAATGCAACAGCATGCCACTGATGATTTTAGAGATTAGACTTGGTTCTCTTTACAATAGGGGATTCAATTGTGGTTTAAAATTCACTGTTGATTTTGGAAACGGAGGTTTAGAGAACAAACTCCCAGGAGGGGCCGGCTGTCTGGAGCTTTTGGTCACATGCTCTTCATCAGCTGATGGAGTTTGCCCATGTTGTCATGGAATTGCCCGTGTTCAAATTTCCTGAGCATGTTGGCTTGCAAATTGAGGTTCAAAGTTCATGCTTGACCTTGGAAATGTCCGAAAACTTTGGGGAAAAAATCCTTAAATGGTTTAAAGTCATGTAATGCCTGCTCTACCCAATGGTAGTTGCACTACCTGTTTTTAATCGATTCACTATATGCAGATACTAAAAACTCCATATTTACATACTGTATATCCTTGAAATCACATCTGGATAATTGTGGCACGGTTACAAGAAATTCAAGATGTATATATATATATATATATATATATATATAAAATTAATGTATTTACATATGTAGGTATGAAAGTGAATACTTTTGCAGTGCGGATAAGTGAATGGGAAGGCTATCCGTTAAAACTCGTGCGTCTCCTAAGAGACCTGTGGGTGCGTTCTGAGGGTGTACACTGCAAAAAATATTCTGCCCGCAAGTCATTTAGTGAAGTATTGAGTGTTATTCTGTTTTGTGAGGTGAGATAATGTCATCTTCTTTC
The DNA here is from genome assembly GCF_004354835.1 of Perca flavescens. NCBI lineage: Eukaryota > Metazoa > Chordata > Actinopteri > Perciformes > Percidae > Perca > Perca flavescens. Next base: position 37,219,844 of record NC_041340.1, on the reverse strand, counting down.
TGTGCTAAGTTTTAGAATGTTTGTCTTTTGTCGATGAGTCATAATGAGCGATCTGCTCTGCTCTACCTTCTTGCATTGACACTGATTTCCACATTTCTGTGAAGAACCGAAATTTCCCTGCAAACATAAAACAAATCATGTCGACGCATTGTGGAAAAAATAAATCTGCTGTTTTAAGATTTTTTTTTTTAAATCGACATTGACGCTCAACAGCTTTTCATAACTGGCATATTTTTTGCAGTGCTAATGCTGAAGTCATTCTCCGTCTCATACAACAGCAGCCAAGGACAAGGGAGCTTCAGCAGAGAGAGGGGAAAGAGGAGAGAGAAAGGTGCCTCCTTTTGCCTTTGCGATAACTGTCTCGGTGTTGAATCGATGTCGGTGTCCATGCTGCTCTAACAGGAGGCAAAGCGGGGGGATTTAACTTCACACACGGACAAACCTATGCTTGGATTTCGGCTCTTTTCCCCTTCGCCAATGCAAAAGGAAATATGCAGCGAAGCTTCACCATTCTCTACACCAGTTTACTGGGGATGTGCTTGGGATCAAGCTCAAGTTTTCCAAGTAACATCAATATAGGTGAGAATGGCGCACACGCATCAAACCTTTTGTCTCAGCATTGAAATCTCTATTTCAACTTCACCTCATGTCTCTTTTTTATGTGCGTGTTTTCCCTGATTTGGGTCCAGTGTGTCGAACATTAACTCCTGCTTCTTTGCTGCTCAACAGGAGGATTGTTCCCAACCGATTCGCACGAATATGAGGTTTTTCGTTTCGCCCTCTCTCACCACCAGGACATCCCCAAACTGGTGCCGCAGGTGGATATGGTCAAGATGGGGAATAGCTTCTCCATGACATATGCCTGTAAGTATTATGTGACTGGAAGCAGATAATATTTGCTGACCACTTTCCATATTATGTCTGTGCACCCTGTTTTTTCATCCCCTCGATTTGTTTATCGACTTCGTAAAGAGCGCTCGGAACTCCACGGGTATAAAACCTGCGCAAGCTATAAACGCATAGCTATATTATAGGCCTACTGCAAAGAAACGCGTGTTAGTAGGTTATCTTAGTAGGCTAACTGTTGCGTGGGACCGCAAAGAGCTTATTTTTTTCACTGCTTTGTTCTGCATGATTGCAACATTTTGCGCTCCGAAGACGCCACGGGGATTTAAAACCAACCTCTGCTGCAGCAGCAGCAGCATTGGTAGAGATCCTACTGCCATATACCATCAGGTTTTTATAGCTAAATGAATTTGAAAACGTCTGCCACTGATCCTTGCGCGCCTTTAAACCTAAGGAGAAAACAATGAGCCAGAGCGCACATCAGGGCTCTCAGGCGATGTGAACAAAGAGGAAAAAAAAAAAACTAAGTGCATTTCTAATTAGCCACGGATCACAATCCGATTATCTCTTTCTGGCAGAAAACACACTATTAAACCCTCCCTCAATAAAACCTTAACAAAGACATGCGCACAGGCATGCATGCACAATACATATTTCAACTTTTAGGACTTTAGGAATACCTGCCTGATATTTCTGATCTTCATACATTATATATGAATTTATAACAGACAGAGCTGAGGGTATGTTTCATTAATTTATGTGAGCCATTTTAAATTAAGATTATAGCATTCTGTCAATGGGATGCAAGCTTTTTAGTCAACAAGGAAGTTGAAATGTCATTACTGTGAGTCCTTGGTCAGAGCAGTGGGGACATTCTCCTGTGAGTGATAATGTGTGCCATTATGCCAGCCAAACAACACGTCTTAGCTTTACAAAAGAAATGCTAGTCTAAATTGTTTCTTCTTTGTTAACCCTGCACTTATCCCTTCTTTGTATTCTGACAAGATTTTGTCAACCTTGAGGCTTTTCAGTCGTGCTTTTCTCATTCCATCCTCGACTCCTCTGAATTTGTCTGTGGCTCACTCCCACTCACTATGGTGAAGTCGCACACTTCCAGGAGATACCCTTTGACAACTGACTCTCTGCTCAGTGACAGACATGTGATTACTTCTTTCAGACATTGATTTTAGCATTTCCACTTTGAAACATGTCTTGAATTTAAAAACTGTTTTTTATTCCATTTTCACTGGCTTGGATGCAGTCGCATATATCAGTCGTAGCTCACAGAATAAACAAAGGAGTGGGAAAAAAACATGATGCAGTTTTATATAGACACAAAATACAAGCATACCGACCTTCTGACTCGGAGCGGACTCTCTAACCTTTACATTTTCTGGTTCGGTATGTTGAATAGTCACACATGTCTGATCAGGGACAAGGCACTAAATTGTTTCCTAGGATAGTTATTGATTACTGTCACCACATCAGTCAACCCAATCCACTTGTGCACACGAAAAAGAAAAATACTCAGCATAAATAGTAAGCACATTTCCATATCTGCACAATGTCTAGATAAAGATTATCAGTAGCAAATTCATTGACAACCTAAATGTTTCACTTTGGCCGCTTCTGTCGTGTACTCTTATGAGCAGCAATGGAAAATATGAAACAATAAAATGGCATAAATGCAGCATTTGTTAAAGTACACCTGCTTTGAATACATCACTATGTTCTTTAAAAACATACTATACTAAGCTGTGAGGAACAGCATACTAATCATTGTCAGCTGTAGTGGAGCTTGGAACCTGGGAAGTGACACCAGCAGGTAGGTTGCCTGAGTTAGACATTCTAGGCATTGCTGGCCACTCCCCAGGTGTCTGCCAGAGAAACCTGGGCCTGTGTGACCACCTACTTTGAATTGACAGCTCAACAAGTCTCCTGCCGTGAGTGATGTTGTACGCAGATTGTTATTTGTATCCATGTAGTGCCAGTCCCATAGACAGTATATAATGGACCAACAGACCCCGTTGCTCTGGACGGAGACCAGTGAAGGCTATTAGAAGCACTTTTCCGGTGATGGCCAGCTTTACTGCGCAGCCTCCAACTGAGAGAATGTGACGTGAGCAACGTGTCTGAAAGTTGTAAGTCTTCTGGTAGCTGTGCCAAGAGAAATCTCAATCATTCCCAATCTTACAGATACGGAGACTGTAGGTATATGTAAGGAGATAACATGGGCACAGGCTAATTATTGATCACTAACATGCTAGTTAACATTAGTAATTAAACCTAAACATCTCATGTAAGTCGAAACTGCCTGCGAGCTTCTCCTGTACTATACGGTAATTCCTCTACTATGCGACAGTAAGTCACTTGGTTATGACACAATCGTTAGCCTATTTTTACAAAAGCGTCTGCTACGGAGCCATAACGTGAGGTACAAGGTAATGGAGCCTTTTATACATTGTCGTGTTTCTTTGGAACTAAACAACGGACAAATAGAGTCTTTAAACGCTTCAGATGTAAAGTTATTCGCAGTCAAGTGACGTAAAAAAAAAATGGTGGTCAGCGGAATGCTAACAGGAGGTGATGGCCAGTTAGCAACAAAATGGCGCCATGATGGCTCGAGTTCTGAAGCGAAGCTTACCCCCTTGGCCAGTCCTCATGCTTTGTCACTTCCTGGATTTAGGCTAACCAGGTGCCGATGAATACCTTATTGGCACAACTCTGTCGAAGCCAAGTTATGCTCTGTCTTTAGGAGCTCTTCAGGGAGTCTTGGACTGTCCCATTCTCTTTTCTTGACCCAGATGTTGGATCAAGATCTTAGCTTGAGTGGTAAAACAGACAATGTAGCCCATCCTAAGGGGTTATATTAGCTAGCTAAAGTCTTGTAGATACTCTGCATCAGTGGGGCAGTGCTTGTAAGATAACAAGTGAATATGTGAATGTGAGCGTATGGTAGAGTCATCACAGTTGGGTTGGCCATGATTGATTGATCATCTCATCATGCTCCTATACAAGTCATCTCTGTTGCTGGTCAGCTGTTGGATGGCATGACAATGATGACAATTCTCATGGCATAAACACTCATTTTCTCTTTCAATTTTCGTAATGGAATCCCAATGATCCACCACTGTCCAGCATGGAGCGCTTGAATGCTGGCTGATGGGTGCACTGGTAACTGAAGGGTCCTCATCATCTGATTTACTAGCTGATTTACTAGGGCAGTGTGTGACCTGATGGGCTTCAAATGTTTGCATTGCCTCTCACTAAGGTGTCTCACACACACCTACTACAACTACCATTTGTAGTCACTGTTCCATTTCTTTACTGTGACCCGGCACCGTCAGACACCACCTACCAAGAGTCTGGGTCTGCCGAGGTTTCTTCCTAAAAGGGAGTTTTTCCTCGCCACTGTCACGTTAGCCACTGCTAATGCTTGCTCTTGGGGGAATTACTAGAATTGTTGGGGCTTTGTAAATTGTAAATCATAGAGTGTGGTCTAGACCTACTCTATCTGTAAAGTGTTTCGAGATAACTCTTGTTATGATTTGATACTATAAATAAAATTTGAATTGAAATTGAGGTCATAGTCTGCTAAAAAACTGGGTCTATGGATATTGGGTCTTAGACAGACTGTAGGCTCCTCTGTATGCTCATCTTGATTATGCTGATTACTAGAAAACATCTTCTTCAATGCCTGATATCTGACTCCATATCTGTTGATTAGTGTGTGGTTCTATATAAACAACAAATAAGCAAAGCTATAAACCAACAATATTCAGCCTAAAGTTAATAAAGACCAAATATTAAGCAAATGTCCATATATTCACAATGGCTAGAGAAACATCAGCAGCAGCAAATTAATTGACAACTCCACATTTAAATATATGACAGCTTCTAGCACTTATTCGTATTAGTAGCAATGGAAAATATGCAGTATTAAAATGGAATAAATGTAGCATCTTTTAAACAATACACGCTTTAAACAGATCACTATGTTTTTATTACCTCTCCCAAGGGGGTTATGTTTTCGGTTCGGTTTGTTTGTCTGCAAGATTACGTAAAAGCTACTGGTCTGATTCTCATTAAACTTGGTGGAAGGGTGTAGCACGTGATAGGTTTGGTATTTACACATGCAGGTGTTTGAATGTATCTCATCTATTATAGGGATCTTCCATATAAGGATTAGTTTTCAAGGTGACATTATCTCACAGAAAGAAATAGACTGGAATGTGTGAATCTATTAGAAGCATCTTCCATAAAAGGAGTAGTTTGAAAGTAACAGTCCCACAAAAATAGATAGACTGGACTGTGTGAGGACAAAAAAAGAGTATAAAAAGGATTTATTCTGGTGTTCAAGTCAGTCACCCTTGTGCAGACACTTGTGTATGTGCAACGGTCGTCTCACTGTCATGCGAGTTTGTTCACTGTTTGAATAAAGCTGCAATTAACCTGAAATCATCAGACTCGTCATCTGTTGAAGTCTCCAAACATCATTTCCAGTTATCAGCCCGATAACAGCACGGGCCAAGGAAGAACACCTTACATTTTGAAGCAGATCCAAATCACAAAGTTGATACACGTGACCAAGTGGCCCTGGTTTATACTATGGGAGGAACAGCATCCTTAACATTGTTAGGCTTCCAATGGCAGATAATAAAACATATAGTACTGTTACTAATAGAAAGGTTTGGAACTTACAAACATCTACATGCACACAAAAAAGCAACAAGCATCGTCTTAAACCTGCATATGAACTGTATCTTCAACTGCAGAAATGAGCAGCTAAAAGTTTAGCTCCCCTGCTCATTGAACACCTACTCATTAACTATCTCACAGAGCTACTTCAGTGAACTAAGGGTCACGGAAATGCTCCAACCTGATTGGTAGACACAGATTATTAAGACTGACAGAGGTCAGTGAATGTTCATATCTGGCACTCTAGGAGCATTTTCGCCCATAGAGGTTTAATGTAATGAGGTTGTAGCAGTTGTTATGTGATTTAGTTATGAGCTTGGAAATGGATTGGAAATAAAGCATTATGTGCAATGGCACTCATGCAGATTTATAGACATTCAGTCCTGGCTGCTGTAGAATGTTGAACACTATCACAAAAAGGACATTTTTCTGTCAGAGTATAGGGCAGATATCCCTACACTTTACACACATTGCACATTATTTAGTATAATTATCCTACCTTTTCATAAAAACAGAAGACTTTATGAAGTTCATCCTGTTCACAGTTGGCTTTATAGTGTATGCAGAAAACATTTGGAAACTTGGACAGTCCCCAGGCGACCCTCCCCATCAACCCCACCACCAGTCATTTAGGTCCGGGGAGCCAGGCAGAGCTGTGTAATGAAATGTAAACACACCTAAGATGCCCTCATTAATGAGATGGTCCTCTGCTCAGAAGGGAATGTGATGTGAATATTAGGGTCAGGCTGCGGCTGAATGTTTCCAGGGATGTCGCTAGTGGAAAAAACATTAGCAGTGGAGAGGGATGGGGGGAGGAATGGGTGGGTACAATAATGTCTTAGTCACAGCGTGCACCCAGTGGAGAGACAGCAGCATACATTTAGTAGGCTGTTGAAAAACAATATGGCGATTTAGACTCAAATAGCTAACATGCATCATGACGTACATTCTGTTAACTACTTTTTCTTGCTCCCAAAATCCGTAAAAAATCGTGAATGTGTAAAAGCATACAGTATATTTTGCAAAAATATTTCTTTAAATACCTACAAAGATCAAATATCCTGATCTGTAAGATTTCAGGATACTACTTAAAACCAATTGTTCACAGCCAATATTCAGGTTTTACTAGAGCCTAACTAGATCCATGTGCTGTCAGCACTACAGGATATCCACAGATCCAGTTCTTCATGTTTCTTCATTGTGTCACGCATATCATTGCAGACCATGGGTATGATGGTGGGCTGTAGAACAAGCACGTCAGAAAGATTTACAGCAGAGGGGGACAGCAAAAGGAAAGTGACACCTTCTCCTGCTGCGCTTCACTCGTTTTGTAAGATTTTTTGGATGTGAAGGCTATAGAGACGTGTTTGTAAGGAAAAAAGAAGGGCTCCAGGGCCTGCTTATAATGAGTCAGATGAGAAAAGCAGTCTATTCCTGGGTTTCTATTTCGCATGCCTGTGTGGAGGAGTGTATATGTGTGTGTTTGCATCTGGATACCTATTCTGGCATCTGTGTAGGATGTCTTGAGTGAGTGACAGTTCACCTCTGTAAGCATGTGAAAGTGTGGGAACGTGCCAGGGGCTTTTTGGGTCCACAAGTGTGAAAAGCAGCGGGTGAATGGGCCCTTGTGCACAGGGATGAATGGAGCTCCGGATGAGGGTGATACTCATCAGCTGGCTCTTATGACTAGCCACTTCATCCAGAAACAAGTCCTCCCACCAACACACACACACACACACACACACACACACACACACACACACACACACACACACACACACACACACACACACACATACAAGCAAAAACACAGACATTCACATGCTCACTCACACTGGGTGGCACCTGCCTAAAGAGCAGGAGAACAGAGGCAGGAGGTCGGGGGGGTTGGGTGGACTGGGATGAAGGTAAAAAAGCAAAGAAAGAGGAGAGAGAAGGAAGAAACATAATAGATAAAAACACTGAATGTTAATGGAATCTGATTCATTTCATTTCCCGCCTTCGGAGTCATTGGGGAAGTAATGACGATGGCAACGCTGTCGGCATAATAAGAGACAGGATGCTGGAGCTGATTTGCATTTCTCTATCTTCTCCCTTTCATTCACATACACAAACCAAGGCATAAAGTGGTAAAGCACCTGTGTTTGTAGCATTTATTATTATGGATCATGGCTCTTTTTCTATATGTGCCTTTGTTTTCACATTTTCAGTGAAAGCGCCAGTTGGACTGGCTCAATTTACATGTTTCCAGTGGTTAAAAATAACTGCCAGGGATGATGTGTGTACATGGAGAATATTAGTCACTGTTCCCCTCAGTTTGATACCACATTACCATAATCTGCTATTGACTTGGTTTGTAATAAGGACGTCACAGAATTGCTAGCTTCATGTCAAATCCCCTGGAGGCTCACGCCTATATTATCTACTTTTCTCTTTGATGTCCTACATGTGTGTGGTGAGATTTAGGCCAAGCTTTTGGCTATTTCTGGTTGAAAATCTGTCTGCAGAATATTACACCTAGCAACTAAATTAAACATTTCAGACTGTGGAATTTTGTACATTTATCCTTACGAGTCACTAACTCGCATTTGATTTTGTGTCCAGTTCAGCTATCCTGATAATAAATCTTTCATTAAGACTAATTCAATCAGGAGAGACGTCGTTTGCAGATATGCAAAAATATTTATTGTACAACTGTATGATATTGAATGTACAAAGTCTTTTGGAGATTGGACTCCATCAAAATATTCTTCTTAAAGGGGTAGGGAATAGGAACATAACCCCCCGATGGAGCCCAGACACTGGTGGCGGCGGTGAAGAGACCAGAGACTGGACAGAAGAGGTAACGGAGCGATCAGCCGGGAGAAACACAACTACCGGAGGAGGCAGGGGAGGAGGAGGGACGAGCGCGTTGCCTGAACAGACAGCTGACAGCACAAGAAAAGAACAGATTTAAAGCAGAGTTGTAAGGCTGTGATTGGCCCTTGAATCTCGTTGCCGAGTCTGATTGGTTTAACTGACACGTCACTTCTTGAACAGCTGATTTGATTTAAGAATGAGTAGTGATTGGGGTAATGACGTCTTCCTGAAAGAATTTGCGCTGAGCTTCATTTAGTGTTCATGGAAAAGACGATTTGCAATGTAGGCAGCAGTATTTCCTCGGGTCTCTGTGAGGCAGCCATGATCAATGAACTGAGCGCCGCACAGAGGCCTGCCCAGCCGATCAATATGGCACAGATGAGGGGGGGGCTTCCATTCGGGCAGGCTTAGAGGACAGATATGAATTGGTGATGGGATGGGACGTATGTAGGTCTATTTCACAGAGAGAGTGTACAGGTAGAGGTCAAGTACAGGGGTGGTTGTTGATGGTAAATCAAGGCTATAATATCTGCGATGCCAGCGATATTTACTGTCAATAATAAACATAAACATTATAGTTAAAACTATATTTATTTTTATTGTTTTCATGGTACTGGATTTATTAATTGAGTTGTTGATAACATTGGATGGTGTAAGGCTGTAATAAATAAATCACTCCTCAAAATGAAACATCAGGACAGAACGTTGCAATGGAAAGATGGCATGTGGATGTCTTGACTTCCTTTCATGCACCATGCCACGTTGCAGGTCAACAAATACGTTGTTGAATTATTTTTCTAGCAGTGGCTGAGGGGCAGAGTGGATATTCACAGATGGCTGCAAGTGTGACTCAACATAATAGGATAATTTCAGGTTATTACAATTTATTTTTGTAGTTTTGTCTATCATTCTTATCAGTCATAATATCATTGTACTCACTTATTGTAATTGCTGATTGAATCAGGGAGCACTGCGTCTTCCCTAAAAAGAAGTCAGACAGAGCAAAAAACATGAATAGTCAAACAGTCAAACAGGTTTTAAATACACCCTAACCAAACCAATTTGATAAAGAAAATAAAGAAAAACTGTAAAATGATTACCTTAACTGACTCCCTTATTCAGCTTTGATGTACTGTGCTTCAAGTGTATTCATTTTTAGAGTTTGATCTCAAAATAAAGTATTTTAGACTCCCAACTTTTCTGGCATGTGACCCCTTAAAACATAGCAGTGTCTACTGATCCATCAACACTGCTTCCATATGTTGGCGGGCCTGAAGTAATTCATCTCGATAATTCAAAGCAAAGATTAAAGTATTAGAGCTTGAGTCCATCTACTGCCACATTTACCTGGCTTAACTTTTCTTCATCAGAGTAGCTTCCTGCTCTAACTACTAAATAGAAATGTGAGACTGCTTTGTGAAGTTCTGTGGTCACACACTTGCACACACACACTATAGCTAACAAGAGACAGAGCTCAAGCAGATGCATTTAATGTATTATTCAATGCAGCACATCCAATGCTATCACTTCATGGAGTTATAAGCATACATATGTAATAATAACTCTGCAGGAAAAGAAAGACAATTGAACTGACTGTGTTACGCACTGTAATGCTTAGAAATATTCAGCTCTCTATAGGATCTTCCAGGAGAACCTACAAAAAAAAGTCCAATCTTCTCCCCATAAAGGGGCAAACAAAATCCCAGAAAGGAGGGTCTCAGCTGGGATGGAAGTGTTAAGAAGAAGAGAATGGGGGGTGGAGATTAAGCTGCCATTCCAGGCCGGGTGGCTGGTGTCAGTGAGGATCTAGGGTGTTGTATTTTATTGTGTAGCTAGCATGTCAGTCGTTGAGGTACAGCTGTGGTGACTGACTTCCACAGTGCATGCATGTTTAGAGGGATTACAAAGTGTTCAATGCGTTATTGAAAAAGGCGGACAAATAGCAGATCACCGCTCCCTCCTGACTGTTCGGGACATGACAGTTATTTGTTGTGGAGAAAACAAAGAGAATTGGGAGACAAGAAACTGACGTTTTTTTCTCTTGGGCTAGAGTCTGGCAGGTGCTGGTTTGATGAATGAGAAGGCTTGGTTTTTTTTGCTCCGGTGCACCAGGGATAGAGAATGGCCCATAGCAATCAATGTAGATCAGCCAAAACTGCTCCCCAAGCAGCAGAGTGATAGAGTGTGGAGCAGAATGAAGATAGAGATTGTTTCTGTGTGCTGTGTGTGCCTGTGTTGCTTTGCAAAAAAGAGAGGAAGAAGGCATGTGCACATGTGGGCATGGAGTGAGGGAAGAGAGGAACATTTAGGAAGGAAAAAATAAGCAACCTGTCATTTAATCTCCTCACCCACCGTATGACCATTTTCTAAGAACAACGCACCACATAAAAGCAACCCAATGGCCATCCAGTTCCTTGAGGTTTGAGAATTCTGTTGTAAGACACCAGTCTTTATCACACATACTCTCCTCGTTCATCACATAAACACACACACACACACACACACACACACACACACACACACACACACACACACACACACACACACACGACTGTGTTCACTCTCTTTCTATTTTTCCCCTCATTGTCTTTCTAAGCCTGCCCCGAATCCTTCTCTGTATTCATACAAGCTCACCAAGTATTTAAAACAAATCTGTCGTCTCTGGAGGTAATGACAGCTGGACATGGAGGTCTTAGCTGAGACGTGTGGGGCTGGCAATTAGAAAACAATGTGTTTGGAGATGAGGAGTGGGATCTGTGCTGTTGGGTGGAGGGACGAGCGCCGGATGATGGCAGCTGTCATGTTTTTGCAGCAAAGACAGAAGCGAGTCCCTCTTTTGTCATACAGTACATCTCAGGAGCTTCTGTATACTCTAATGAGGAACAAAGCCTACAAGCATATTAAACACTGTGACATAGTGCAACTGCTCTTACAGTGACAACATAAGACTGCTGTGGTGCGCAGATGCTCGCAGTACAAAATGACTGCCTTGCCATGACACCAGATCTGTAACAGTCGCTGAACGTTGGTAAAGCAAATGGAAAAAAAAAGTTGATCAGGCATTATGGGTGGACAATAAGACAATGTATACCATGGGACGATATGCATTTGTCTACCACCACAGAATTTAACATAACGTTTATACTGTGGTTCCACGTATATCTGTCTATTAGACTTTTGAGGCTAATGTTACAAATCATTGAGCAGGACTAATGCATGATGATATTGGATTCATGCTGAGTGCAGTGGCTTGGCTGGAATTTGTTGAATACAGTTGTTTGAATTTATATACTTTGTAGCAGTTCCTAATGAATTAGCATGCAGGTTGTGTGTTTGCCTCTTCTTGCTCCACATATCCACCTCCATCACTTCTTCTGTCAGAGAAAAAGTGTGTGAGCGGGGCCGTCCCTCTGCACCTGTCGACACTGATACGCAGATGGGGAGATAATTGCAAAGGGATGATTGTTAAGGAGATAATTGGAGTTTCCATACCCCCGGACAGGAGTTGGTCTGGGCTGGGTTTCTGACCTGCTGCCCAGGTAAGCATTTATTCAGCAGGCGGCAGCGCTCTGCAGCAAACCAGATTGGAAACATAGCGAGAAACAGCGAGGAAGAGAGACAATGGCCTGGCGTGAAAGGGTTAGAGAGTGAGATACAGAAAGAGAGAGAAGTGTTCGGAGCTGTGGGGAGTGCTCTCACACCCTCGATTACCCATTTAATGAGGCGATGCAGTGCCATTGTTTTATTACTTAGAGGAAATAGGAGGGATCTAGATTTCGCCGTGTGGTCTGTGTGTTTCCCACTGCTAGGCTGGCATCTGTTCCCTTTGTTCGCAGCAGTCTCCCTATCATCTCCTCTCATAGACACTAATGCTTCTGTTTCTTCCTCTCCAGAAACCATCTTTGCCTTCTGTCCACCCTCACCTACATTTTCAAAACACGCTTTCTTTTTGGCTCATCCTTATTAACCTTTCATTACCCCCATTTTGACTATTGTAATCTCTCATGAGGATCCAACGCTTCCCGGCATTAATCTAAGATCTGGTTGGCTGGTCAACTGCTCTGATCACCGATGTTCCCAGCGTTGGAAGCTTAAGAGTCTTCCTGCCCACCATCTTTCTTTATTTTCTTCACTTTTTCTTCTTTCTATCTTCACTTCAACTCCTTGTACGTCTTTTCCTCCATTTTCTCTATTATTGTCTCTGTCTTTTGCCACACACCGTGATAACATAAACACAATTTTATTGCCCTTGCACAGACAGTAAATCTCCCCTAAGCCTAAAGAGCTAAAGCTGTTTATACCGCGTAATAGCGAGCGCACCTCTCTGGAGCACAAAACTCCATGGGGCATATAGATACTCTAGAGAGGTAGAAGGGCAGTGAGGCAAAGCCCATCCCCTCCTAAAAACCTGTTTTGCATTACATGAGTATGCATGGATGAAATCATCTCTTTGCAGTACTTTGACACATGATCACAGAATAAATCATTTTCTCCAGAATAGATTTCAAGTCATTCGTAGGAGATCCCGGAGAAAACTGTCCTCGCAGTAAAACCCTCCTACTCAGTCTTGTCTGGAGACATTAATGCAGATTCACGTTGGTGCTGCGTTAAGTTCTCCTGGGTCCCTGTCCCCTAGATCCCTGTCTTCTGAATAAAAGGAGATTTATTGCACTGTAGGGCTTAACGATAAATGCATTCAAATCAACGTTGCAATTTTCAAATTGCAAAAGCTGCAATGAGAAGAGAAGTTAGTTTTTGGTAATGCTACACAATCTAGCCAAACAGAGGGTCGGAACGCTGCCCTACGCTCCACGTAGACATATGCGAGTGAGAGTGAATGCGCTGAGATCAGACTGGTGTTGGCTATCAGAGCAGAGGAGAAATTAGCAGTAAAGTTGTAGTAGTAGTATATGTACAGTCTAGGTTTCAGTTTTTCTATAAATAAATGCTGCATCTCCTCAAGACCCAAGTAATGTCCCTGTGTCATGCTTCCCAGTCACTAGATGGGGGTTAGCCCCGACGTGAACATCAACGCCGGAGTCTCCCCTGTGCTTCCCAACAACAGTCTTGGTTTTCAATTCAGTAGCTAAATGAAGATGTTATTCATATTAATTCATGCATCAATTCATCTAATTTCATCATAACACATAGGCCAGGCCTACATCAAAGAACAGTTTATAAGTTTACTGTATCCAATGTTGTGTTGATCATACTATAGAATGATTTATTGCGTGTGTACAGGGAATAATACAAAAGATAAGGAACTTTTTTAAACCCACGAACTAAATTCCAATTACAACATTGGTTTAAATAATTGGGATCTAAATAATTGATTTGAAGAAATTGTAATTTGATTATTTTCCCATATCGTTTAGCCCTAGCACTGTGAGTCATTCTGTGTTGGAGGGCTCATGGAGTAGGCCACCCCCAGCCATCACCTGAGGGATTCTTCACAGTGTGAGACTGTGAGACGCTCCCTTGTCAAAACCAGCAAGAGATATTTTTTTGAGGGGAGTGCAGGGAGCATGTGCAGGTCCTGAATCACTCATGCACATGTGCTTATGTGTGAATCGGATATCGACTCTCATTAAGGTAGCTGATTAGCTCTCCGGAAGATGGATGGGACCAGAGGGACCACAACATGCTCTCTGTTTTTATTACACACATTATCTGACATTTATTAGCCATGGGTGGCTGAGTGGAGGATGATTGTGTGCGTCTTCCAGTGTATGGTGTCAGATGTGTTTCTCTCACCTCAAAGTGCTCTGTGGTTGATTGAGCGACACTTAACCCTTGCCAAGGTGGTGTATATTACTGCCTGATGTGACAGCAACATCCCTTTCAAAAGGATACCTTAAAGGAATACGCCACCGTATGTTGAAATAGGGCTTATCACGGTCTACCCTGGCTGTAGATAGGTGGGCCAACACATTTTTTGTCTCAGTGCAAGTAATTAGGTTGTTTTTTTGTCTTTTGTTGGCTCACTTTTACTCACAACATGCTAACCGGCAACATAGGATTCCATTCACTATGCTAAGCTAACTAGCGGTGGCGCTGACGGTGTTGCACCGGACTAAAACAATGCATGCACAAAAACTGCGTTCACCAAAGTCAGTGGGATTCATCGGCTGGCCTCCATGAATGCCTCTACACAATGTCATGGCAATCCGTCTGATAGATTCAGTCTGGACCACAGTGTTAGAGCGACCAACAAACCAGCATTGCCATCCCTTGATCGTGCCGCTAGCATGGCTAAAAAACAAAAGGCTAGAACTATTTTGCTCTAAATGCTCTGGTTCCAGCCTCGCAGATGTGAGGATATGCTGTTTTCCTATCATTTATGATTATATCTCTAGGTTTTTGGATTGAAGGTTGGAAAAAAAACAAGACGTTTGAAATTGTTGCCTTGGTCAGTGACAGGCATTTTCCCATGAATTCTGATTGGATAATCATGATGGAAAATAATAGATACAGTAGTTGCAGCCCTATGATACAGCATCCTTGCTTGTCTTTGTTTTATCCTATTTTACGACCAGTTTTGACCAAAAAAAAAAACAGATTTGACCTCCTCAGGCATCAGTCTGAAATCTGCAGTCTTGTGGTGTAAAGGTGATATTGGATGGACAGAATAATATCAGGTGTAGGATTGAGACTGAATAAAGGTGGGGTGTGACTCTCAGAGTCAATCTGGCAGGGTTATGCTGAGGTGGAGGAAAGCTGGGCTGGATTCAGCTGCTCACTCTTCCATCCCACGGTCTTTGTCCGGCGATGCCCAGAGAGGAAATTCACGAGTCACAGTACAAAACACACAGAATAGAGAATTGTATATACTTGATCAGTTGATAAGATGAGCCACTTAAATTGGATGTCCTATGTCACTCCTCAGTAGTGAGGATCTATTTTTTATTTTTTTAAAGGACCTTTATGGATGGCTGAACAAGAACCCTCCAATCAGAACGTTCCCTCCAGCTGAACCTAGCTTTCTGCTGCTATGAAATTCCTTTTCTACTGCTGACCTTAATGTTGCACAGGATAATGGCATGCAAGTCTCATGGGAGGGAAATAGTAGAAGCCCTGTGTTCCTGCTGTGTGTGTTTGTGGAGGCGTATAATGTATATAACATCCATATCAGAATTTGTGGTTTGCATGCGGTCACAGTAAACCAGTCCAGAGTACATGTGTTTACTGAGCCAACACGCTCGAGAACGTTCCTCATATTGATTCTCGCAAACCTGGTTTTGGCTTTCCCCAAAAAATACATTTAAAAAATTGTTTTGTGACTGTAGCCGGTTCAATTCAATTCAACTTCATTGATTTTTTTTGACATATCAAGCAATACAGAGCTATTGAAAAAAGAATCACACACACCCGCACAAAGGAGCTGCTCTGCAATACCACAGTCCTACACACAGGTCGGTGTGTAGCTCCAGTGGAGGCAGGTACCATGCATGAGGGCACCTTGATATGGGATTAGTTTTGTGACTTTAATTCCAAGCAAAACTTCTCAAGTATCAAACAAAAAACACTAACTCAAGCAAAAAAAACTGTCACCTCAAAGGTAAAACTTAAAACTTGCAAACAAAACATTTGTGTAGTTGTAAACTATTGGTCTTATATTTGTTTGACATGATGTCCTTTTGTTTCCAGTTCCCTCTGCTTCTTTCTCTGCTGATCAGTCTTTTTCTCTCTCCATCACGTTTGCAGTCATGCTCCCAGCTTTCTCCTTTGCACTCCCTGAGTTTTTGCTTGCGATTCTGACACAAATATCTCGCGTGGGCGGGTCTTGCAGGGGTGCGTCCCCATTGGCTAATGAGTGTTAAGGGAAAGTTTGAATGACAGCTCAGCCTCAGTGCAGGTAAACTAACGTTAGAGACTCAGAGTCTGGTCTGGAGGACACACAAGCCGCTCCACAGGGGATTCCTACAAGATTAATAAAGTGTAAGTATTATTAATATATATATATATATATATATCTGTGATCTACGTTGCAAGCATGGTTACTAGACATTTGTTGTTTCGTTGTGTTAAGTTACTAGCTAGCTAGCTAGTAAAGCTTTTTTAAGTTAGCATTTAACGTTAGCTATACTGCTAACGTTATCTAAAACTTGTAGCCACGGGCTACCTTACTGAGCTAATTTCCCATGGGAATCATGTATTCTTCGTGAGGCTTTCCTCAATAGAGCTGTATTAATTATCGTCTTCTCTCTGTAGAGACCTGCAGGACCCGAGCAGAGCTACGATGCTCTCCCAGGTAACCGTAGGTTAGTAACATAGAGCTACCATAATATAGCTCTATATTATGGTCTATTAGGAAAAATTATTATCCAGCTAACTACTAATTGTTGTGGTTGCTATTGGCCTGATAATACACAGTATTGGTTAAGTTGTACAATGTAGAAGCTGTGAATATAATGTATTATATCTAGAGGTTGACACATACTGTACAGTATAAATGCAGTGTTAGCACTGCTTAACTGGTTCATCTTTATAGTTTTGTGCTCATCTGTACTTTCCTAGTTATGACACAGACTGGCTATCCTAACTCTAATTACATGTCTTCTGTTGCATTTGCAAGCAGGTCAGCATAAGGAAAATGTTCATAGTGTTTTAAAGCCTACACATTTGCTAATGGCTACTTAAAAGCAAGTTATTTTAATTGTAAATCACACAACCTTGGAAGCCTCAGTTATCAGTAAGAACTTTGTTACCATTTGATTTGTGTAAGAAACTTTATTATAATTTTCTATCACAGCTCACATCAGGCAGCAGGCCGACCAACCAGGAGGACGTGGGAGCAGCAGAGGGAGAGGAGCCTTCGGTCTCTCTGTGGAGGAAACACTGTGTGTGAAGGCTTCAAACAGCCAGGGTATAGACCAATAGCGTATGTATTGATCATATTTTGCTCAGATACTCAATTAACACTTACAATAACCTTTTTCTTAAGTTTTCATTGGTGTACTTGTAGTTTCTTAGTCCATTGTATGTCAATATATCCTACTACAGTATACTGTCCTGAAATTTAATTTGTGTTTACATTGTCTTACTGTAATTATATTTTAAAATGCACATAATATATTAAAAAAATGTTTACATTCACCCTTGTCTGTTTGGTTCATTATATAAAACAGCAAATAAGGTTGAGGCTATTATAATACTTTATTTTTAGTCCAATATAAAACTTCACATACATAATGGATATTTGAACATATTTTGCTGGGGCCCCGGTGGTAGAAGAAGCTGGAACTCAGTGTCAGTCATTATTTGCAGTACATCACAGGTCAGGGTCAGTTTTTCATCACCAACAATACACAAACATACTGAGTAATTGGGTTATGTATATATTTCACATATTCAGTTTCACCTAAGGCAAGCTGTATTTCTCTGCTGACTTGTGTCTGCAACAACACGTCTGAGGGTGGTGCAGGAATATCACACACAACTCCTGGACGCCTGGGATCATGTGGTCTCCTGAGCTCACTGATGGCCCACCGCTCCAGTCTGGACCACAGCCTTTTCTGCAGGAAAGATCTCTGAAGGGCTGGGATGTGGCTGTAGTCCTTCACTTCCTTGACTTCTTATTGTAAAGCTTGAAGTACCATATTGGATGATAAAAAGTGTTTGAAATTAGCTCAATAATAAATAATTGTAATAAAGCCTGCACTCTAGAAACATTTTTCTAGCTTTCCTGAACACTACTGGAACACTTATTTCTGAAATATTATTGATCACACTTTCTAAGATTCCTACCTCCACGTTGACTACATGTGTAAAGTAAGATATGGCCAGCCACCAGGACACATGCACATCACATCAAACCATAAGGATCACTAAGCAAAGTATTTGTCAAGGGCCTGGTGTGTTAGTTAAAGTACATAGTTTGGACAGTAGTAACACTATGCATTAATTCTAAATATTGTTGACATTTACAGTGCTAAAAAATACAAAAAATACGTCCGTTATCTGCCATCTTAAGGTAGTGCAAAGAAAGAAGAAACAGTGTGTACAGATGGAACATTATCTAATGTAATACATTATATTCACAGCTTCTACATTGTACAACTTAACCAATACGCTAGCATTGTGTATTATCAGGCCAATAGCAACCACAACAATTAGCAGTTAGCTGGATAATCATTTTTCCTAATAGACCATAATATAGCTACGTTACTAACCTACGGTTACCTGGGAGAGCATCGTAGCTCTGCTCGGGTCCTGCAGGTCTCTACAGAGAGAAGACAATAACTAATAAAGCTCCATTGAGTAAGGCCTCACGAAGAATACATGATTCCCATGGTAAATTATTAGCTCAGTAAGGTAGCCGGTGGCTACAAGTTTTAGATAAAGTTAGCAGTATAGCTAACGTTAAATGCTAACTTAAAAAAGCTTTACTAGCTAGCTAGCTAGTAGCTTAACACAACGAAAAAAAAAAAAAAAAAAAAAAATATATATATATATATATATATATAATACTTACACTTTATTAATCTTGTAGTAATCCCCTGTGGAGTGGCTTGTGTGTCTTCCAGACCAGACTCTGAGTCTCTAACATTAGTTTACCTGCACTAAGGCTGAGCTGTCACTCAAACTTCCCTTAACTTTACCTTAACACTCATTAGCCAATGGGGACGCACCTCTGTAAGACCCGCCCACGCAAGATATTTGTGTCAGAATCGCAAGCAAAAACTCAGGGAGCAAAGGAGAAAGCTGGCAGCATGACTGCAAACGTGATGGAGAGAGAAAAAGACTGATCAGCAGAGAAAGAAGCAGAGGGAACTGTAAACAAAAGGACATCATGTCAAACAAATATAAGACCAATAGTTTACAACTACACAAATGTTTTGTTTGCAAGTTTTAAGTTTTACCTTTGAGGTGAAATTTTTTTTGCTTGAGTTAGTGTTTTTTGTTTGATACTTGAAAAGTTTTGCTTGGAATTAAAGTCACAAAACTAATCCCATACCTTGACACCTTTGACTCATGCAGTTTGCAAAGAAAAAATAACCTGTATTTACATAGTGCCCATTCAAATTGTCTTACTTTTACATTTCAACAACTTGAAAAAATCAGATAGAATCTGTCTTTTTTTTTATAGATTCTGTTTCTTTTATTTCTGAGCATCTGTTAAATAAGGTTTTAAGGTATTAATTTAGTCAGAAAGTCAAAGTCAGACTTTATTTTTAAGAGTGAATCAGTAATGGTCCAGTAGTATTATGTGATTTTCTGCTGGGCTATAAACATTCACGGGCAGTATCAAGGATGCAGCGTTGCCTACCACCCTCTAGCATCACCCTCCCATCATCCACAACTTCAGATGCAGTAACAACTGTCACTAACACGCCCTCTTTGTACAGCCGGCACAGACACGTCTGTCATTTGGTATTTGGCTCATGCTAAGCAGAGGAACAGCTGCAGGGCACAGGAAACAGAGAACAGGGAAGACAGTAGCTATGTGAGTTGTTTCTGACAGCTCCTCCTGTTGTGCCAGTATCCGTCCCTTTAGGATTGGAGTTTTTTCTCTCTTTCCTGCAGCCTAAAACTCTTTGACCACACTAAATGCAAATCAACTTATTGTTCATTCATAGGGAAAGTTTAGCTTCCCTGCATCATCTGTATGCTGGAGAGTTTTGGAAAACATTATGGTTTGTTTTGAGCGTAAATAAAAATGTGATGTTGTGGAAATGTGCTTCCATTATTTCAGAAATTATCTGAGGATTTTGCAAATCCAAGTCCGTTTTGCAAATTTGCTAATTCCTTGAGGGGAAACCTAATTATGACAAAATGTCCAAACACTCACAATTCCCACTTCATCTTCCAACAGTCCTTTAGCAGCTCTGAGCTACTGTAATCCTTGCCAGAGAAACAGACCGTTGCCCGGGCAACCTCAGTTCTGCCGCCATGGCAGCTGTAACTGTGGCGAGGAGACATGGAGTGCCAGGGTGGACAGGTGTTGCTGGGGTCTTACAGATCACTTTAGGTCTTTCAGCCCTGCCGCCGATGTCGTTACACATGTGGAGCAACGCTAACTAACCCCTCACACACAGACCCACTCAATACGCCGCTCCTGTACACTGCTATCAGAACAGGACCCGAGACTGCTGAGTTACACTAATGTTCTGTGTCATGCTCTTGTCGAATTAGACAAGCACAGGGTTCTCTTGCCAGCTCGGAGCAGGAGGTCCATGCCACATGGCTGCACGTTTTTTTGTCAGACACACATACTGTAGGTATGAGAAATGACTCACATTCAGTGAAACATGGTAACCTGCTGCAGGGCAGAGTAATGGGACACTGCACAAAAAGTCAAACAAGCTCTCATTACCTTTCATCCAGGCAGAACATGGAGGCCACGGCTGAAATTGGTCCTAGAAAATTGTAAGGGGAAATATAATGTGTGCTCATGGAAAGCAATAGCTGAGAGAGTGTCGATTTAATAGCAACAGCGTGTGCAGACCATGAAGGAAAGATAGTTATGTTACTGAGTCAGTGTGGCGAGGCTCAAAATGTCTATTTCAGGGCTTGCTTTAAGTAGGGTGAGTCACCAGGCTTTTGGAGCACTAGAGACTGTGTGTGTGTGTGTGTGTGTGTGTGTGTGTGTGTGTGTGTGTGTGTGTGTGTGTGTGTGTGTGTGTGTGTGGTACCACTGAATTTCTTACTCTCCCTACATCTCCGTCACATACGCAAACACGTGGCTTCCCGGCGGGTGCAGGTCTGTGACGGGTTAGGCATTTTGGGTATGGGCCATCCTCTCTCTATCTTGCCCTCAGCTCCTAGCAGCGAGCTGGCCCTCGTGCGGGGACAGGCAGCGGCTTCAATCTGTTTGGTAAATACTGAGATAAGTAAGGCCCACCCATCACCATCGCAGAAAATAGCCCAGGCCATACCTGCACGTGCAAAGATAGCACACTATGCTGAAAGCATGGAGACATACCTTCCAAAAAGAAAACTGTGAACATAAATTAGCTATTTTGAGATGTTATAGGGTGTAAAGGAAGCCAGAGTGACAAACAGACAATGGGAGAAAGAGACTGAGGGAGAAAAGCAAATGAGAGATGGAAACGCCTCCTGCTGCCAGTAAAATGTCAATGAAACCCTGGGGATGCATTGATTAACCTCTCTACTCCTAATCTGCCTTCACCTTTTGCATCTCTCACTGAAGGCAAACACACAGACTGGTGGAATACAGATAGACAAACTGGCCAGATCTGCATAAACATGCCAAAGAGCAGTTGAATGGATACAAGGGGAAAAGCTATTAGAGCTATTTACAAAAGCACTGTGTGATGACTCAGGTTTTAATTAAAATGATTAACAAATTGTGAGCAATGACAGACAATGATCTCTTTTACTCTCTCTTCAGTTTTTGTTATTTGTTTGTTAATGTAGATGATGGACAACAATGAAAACAAAAGCACAATAAAAACGTCCACACTCCCTAGAATTCAATTTAGTTCAATTCAGTTTAGCTTGATTCAGTTCATTTAAAAATTAAATACAATGCGGCAACTATTTCCATTATCAATTAATTGATCCGTTTTTTGGTCTATAAAGCATCATGAAATTGTAAAATTGAACAGCATAATTTTCCAAGGGGATGCCTTTTTCTGTTTGACCAAAAGTCCCAAACTTATTATTTATAACTTATTATTGTTATGTAAGAGCAGCAAATCCTTACATTGGAGAACCTGGAATTGACTGTTTAATTGGTTATTGGACTAATTATCGGTTATCGGTTTAATTCAAATATTCCATAATCCTCTAATGAGTCCAAATACTAACCTTCTTCCTGTTTTCTTTTGTCTCTTTGGCAGTTTGCTCCCAGTTCTCCAAAGGTGTGTATGCCATCATCGGCCTGTATGACAGGAAGACAGTCAACATGCTCATGTCCTTCTGCGGCGCGCTGCATGTCTGCTTCGTCACGCCGTCCTTCCCCATCGAGACGGCCAACCAGTTTGTCATCCAGCTGAGGCCCGAGCTCCAGGATGCTCTGGTGGGAGTGATCGACCACTACGGATGGAACAAGTTTGTCTATATGTACAGTTCTGACTCAGGTAGGAAACTTATGGAACTCAATTATTTAATTTATCATCATGCTGTGATAATATTTGGCCTAATCATTTTAAGTGGACAGCTTTATGTTTAATAAACACATACCTTTACATCATTATAAAAAGATGCAACTTTGAAGTGGGCTTAGCCATTTGGAGTATACATGTAGCTTAACCAGAACTGCCTTCTTTCACCTTAAAAAACATTGCCGGTCTCCGCCCATCACTCACCTTCTCTGCTGCCGAAACTTTGATTCACGCCTTCATCACTTCCAGAATTGATTACTACAACAGCATCCTCTATGGTTCACCTGCTAAAGCCTTAAATAAACATCCAATACAGCCAAAACTCTGCTGCCCGTCTCCTCACACACACGCCTGTTCCTGTGATCCCATCACTCCCCCTGTAACTCCTCTCCCCACCACTCAAGACCACACACCATACCTGGGGTGACAGAGCTTTCACCATCGCAGCCCCCTCCCTCTGGAACTCCCTACCCAAAACACATCTGTGACTGTACTGACCTGGACACATTCAAAACACACCTCTTCAGATTAGCTTTCCACATGCAATAGTCTTACATTTCTCACCTGATAGTTACTGCATTTATTGTTTTTAATTGCTTCTAATATGCTTGTTTTATGTGTTGGTTTTATTGCTTATCTGTTTTTAATGTGATATATGTGCTGGTTTTACTGTAAAGTTTATTTGAGTACCATGAAAAGTGCTATATAAATAAAATGTATTATTAATATTATCTAAAATATTTCATATAAAGGTTTTCAATTGATTATCAGGATACATATCTTAAATACGTTATATTATCATCCTCATTCATGATTTCCTCTGAAAAGCAATTTAACTACATGCTCATGAATACATTAAACCAACCACCATTAGTCGTCTTCGTATTGCCATGGCGACAGCAATTGGGTCGTAGCCATTGTACAGCAATGAGCAGCCATCAGAACATTTATGTCAGACAAAGAGGGAGAACACAGAAAAGAAACATTGACCTGCAGATAAATCACACAATGGAACAAAAGATAAAGGTTTTCATTGAGCGCTCCTCAACAGTGTTGCAACAATTCCTGCAAAAGAGAGGCTGCCTCTCAGTGAACCTTCCCTGAATAAATAAAGGTAAAAAAAAAACACAAAGTGCTGTAGCATACAATTTAAAAATCTTCATAACATTCCTGCAGAAATAATGCAGCACACTTGTCAGACTAGCTATACCCTTTCCACAATGCCATCCCATCTGTCCCAGGTGTTGTGGGTTTTGGAGCATGACTATGCAGGGTGTATTTTGTGTGCGTGTGCCAAAAAGCATGCTTTGTATACGTGTGTGCATTTTGCACATGCAAATTATTGCAACTTTTCTCTGCTTGTGTTTGTGACTTGTGTGTGAGAGACATAAGCAGGCTTAAGTCAGCTTTAAAAGACAGATGCCATCATGTCACTCTGCAAAGCACACTATCAAGCAGTGCACGGGGAGATTTCACAGTGGCCTCTAGCCCTATTCATTCATGATGGCCATAGCACCACACACGTCCCACAGATTTATTTATCTTCTGTGATCCCTTCATTACCAACTCACAAACTGCTGGGTAGTGTGTGCGTGTGTGAGTGTGTATGTGTGCAGGGTCGCCCCCGTGTGATTGAGTGGTGGGATGGAGCCAGTAGAATCCATATCAGGAGTCCTCTGTTGCCTGGATACTACACTGTAGTCACCCTTCCTACAGGGTTATTTTAAGCCTTTAAGAAAAATCCTATTAAGTTGTGAGGAATTTATTTTATGTGTGTGTGTGTGTGTTTTTCCTAATATTTGATCAAAGTATTTTTTCTTAGCACTTGTAGGTGAAATTGCCTATTAAAAAGGTTCAGCTAATGTCTAGTCTAATATATTTGTATTATATTGTACTTTTTCAGTGTTTTAATCTATTATGTGAAGTGGTCAAGCACATACAAATATTCCATATGCAGTGTCAATTTTCTAAAACTTCAGGAGCTTTAACTTTTTTTCCCCTTTTTTCTAATAACATCTATCTTGCTATCTTACAGCATCCACTAATAAACGTGCCTCTCATTTTTATTTTCAAAAGCCAAGAATGGCAAAACAAATTTGACAGCCCATTAAACCTCTCATAAACAATACTCAGGAAATGGTTTTCCCAAAGCGTTATTTTCTCTACTCTCAATTGCCTGGTGCCCAGGTCTCCGTGTATTGCCTCTGGCCAAAAGGATGCTTATGACAGCCAGATTCCATTATGATATTATTCTCTTTCAGGGATGCCTTTGGAGAACCATTTTTACTTTGGCCAGTCTTACGAGCCTTCCCGCCAGACTGGCTCTGATTTATAGGGGTGCATCAGCCACATACGTAGCTATATTTGAAAAGGTGAGAGGATATTCAATGCACAAAGTGAGACAAAAAAGGGGAAAAGAGCAAGGATGAATAAATAGATGGAAGATATAAGAAGATAAGAAAAAGTCTAGCCACACTGGTGACATTGAAGGAAAGTTGACTCCAGGTTGTTCCATAATACATTACAGTACAGAACATCAACAAAAAGAGTTAATGAATAATGCACTAATTTTAACTCATCTTGCTCAAGTGCTGGAATATAATGTACATAATGCATAATCAGATGAACAAATAAATAAACACATCAAGACCTTAGAAAGAAGTAAGACCATTGAAAAGAGAGAATGAAAAGATAAAACAAAGTGAACTGCTTCAGTGGGAAAGAATCTGCTGGCTCACATTATGTTGCATGGTGCTGTCCATGGTTCTGAAACCTTTACTGGCACTGGGACTCCATTCAAAAACAGTTGTCCATTCTCCTCAGGACCCAGTGGCCTTATTCATAGCCATGGTTAAGTGCCCCGTGTGTTCCCATGCCTATCATCAGTTTCACAGCTACTACTGAATCTGTCAACACCAAGGGCTACAATTATTCACAGTGAATGGATAGAGACACAATGAAATGTGTTATACGTCCCCATGTACATTTTTACACATAATTTTTTTGGGCGTCTATAATTTATTTACATTGTACTGTACTGTGGTCATATGTGGAGGTGAAAGAGCATTCACCTTTTTGTTTCTTAATGGCCTGATGTCAAAATAGGCAGTGTGAACTGGCGGGGGGAGCAGCTGGTGTGCATTTTAATAAGGCCAGGCAATCATCTTTCAGAGGCTGTGACTGCTTTTCTGCTTTGCAGACATGGTCTGTGTTGCTGTTGTTGTGGATAAGCCATATTTACATTTGCTCAATATGCATACAATGCCTGTATGAACATGAACAAACAAGCATGGAGGATATACAAAACACATTATGTATAGGCCCATGGTGGCTCTAACGGCGTTTGCCGGCTTAGTGTTGGAAAAAACAAATACAGATTCATCATGTGTTAGTTTACATTTTCTAAATTTTGTAATTGCTATAATTCATTTGGGTAATGTCTACCAGTCTGCTGCGGGGAAATTACTTTATTTACTCTGTGGAACAACTGTGGCTGGCAGCGCAAGAGGAATCTGATTGGTCTACAGCCAGCAGCAAAGGAGTACAACAGTGAGTCAGACTGTAAATCAGAGCTCTAGATCAATGTGTTCTCTAATCGCCGTTTATTTCCTGTCTTAGCATGAGCCTTTAGCTCATTGGTTGTTCTACTTCTGGCTCTATGATGCTCAAGTGTCTCTGCACCGTTTTGGTGACAGTGTAATTGAGTAATGCCACCTGTAATTGGTGCTCAGTGGACGTAAAGCGGGCTGTGAGTGTGTCCCCTGCGATGGTGCATGGGCTGATTATTTGTTAGTGTGAAAGTGGTGATTATTTTGCCTGGCGCTGTACGAACTGGAAAAGCACACCTGTACAAGTCAGAGTGCTTAATGGACTGTCCCACTCGTTATACTTCATCACTGAAGCTACAGGGGAGATTCTGATGGATAAGCTTATCAGGAGAAGTTTGGTTTTTCTGCACAGCTTCTGTTTTGTTCCCACATGTTTCATTTATCTTTCAGCTCATAATATAACTACCCACTGCATAAGATTAGCCTGCACGTAATGTATGTCTAATGCCGCCGACACTTAACGGATCGCTCTCGGTAAAGAGCTAGTCATTCATTGCTTCATTCATCTTGGATGTTTTTGGGGAACTTTTTCTGTAAATGCCTACACAGTTTCTATTTTCCATTTCAGTCAGAATTTACTGCAATTAGAGTTGTACCTTTCTCCACACTTCTGTCTAGGCCTGTCAGTGCTGCAGAAGGTTCTGGACACAGCAGCGGAGAGGAACTGGCTGGTGACCTCGGTCAATGTGGAGACCATGACGGAGGCCTCTTTCTTGAAAGTGTTCCAGGATTTGGACAAGAGGAAGGAGGGCCAGATTATCATCGATTGTGAGACTGAGAGGCTCACTGGCATCCTTAAAAAGGTAATGAGTATTTCTCTGTTTTTTAAATGAAAGGGGGTTATGGAATTATGTTGCAATATATAATGCAATTTCAGCAGATAGACTGCAACCTCATAACATAATGAAACCATACTCTATGTTTGTTCATGTGCGCCAACACAACACAAGTAGGAATTTTACATGATCAATGTATTTTCCTTTTGAAAACATCAAGCTTATTATAAATGTGTTATGAGTTATAAGCCTGCATGTTAAGTTTTAAAAGACTACATCAGAAAAAAAAACATTTCAACAAATTTAAAAACACACACAAGAACAAGAATGGGCATGTTTCAATTGGATGAACAACAGAGAGAGACAAGAAAAGAAAGGTGTGGATATAGATAGAGAGTGGGGGTTGGTTGGCGGTCTGCTATAGTGTTTAGTCTCCTGGAGCATCAAGGACAGGGGAGATAAATAAAGCAGCATTGGCATTTGTAGTCGGCAGTTCCTTTGTGATAGGATCATCACTTACTCAGCTCTGCGCGGTTGAAAGAAAAAGGCATCACAATTGACTGTTTGTTAAACCCTGTCCCCCACAGCTTAGAAACCATAACTAGGCATGGCAGGTGTGTCAAGCTTTGGATAACAGAGTCATTATTTGCTGACTTTTTGCCTGAGATGTGTAGCTTTAGCCTCAGTCTTCAAACACAATATTATGCATGTAGCCATCAAGTGCCCTTATAAGACCCCTCTTAGGCCGGTTACACACTGCACGAGTCGCGCGAGCGTGGCGTTTCTCTTGCGTGTCAGCTGCGTGGATTTTTCTGTGTCCTCCACACCAGAAGCGTGTCTGACGCGGCGCTGCTCCTGCTGCTAGGTACAGGAGGGGCTGATCTCGGGACATAGTGCCGACAGATTCAAACTCTGAAAAATCTGTTTATAACAACTTAGTGTAGCTGTAAAGAGCCGATATAGCCTCTCTGATGTTGGACCATCACTCAGAACACACACTACGTTGTTACCGTAGCCTGTCCTACCATTTATATATAGCCTACTGATTTGATTAAAGCAAGACAACGTAGGCAGTATTGACTGCAAAATATGTTACAGAATATTTTGTTCTGTATGACAGGTGCAATATTTGAGAATATTTTTTTTCTGAAATTTTGTATTACATTTATATCTACATTGATGTCAAAACCTAGACTTTCAAACATCAAGATGTCATTTATTAATGTGCATTTGTGTCTTTTGCCTGGAAACGCTTCCAACACGCTTGCGTGAAAAATAGGCGTCGGCTGTATTTCTAGTCTCACGCCGGCAGTGTGTAAGCTCTAACCTGTTAACATGGGAGCCAAAATATAAAAGGACACACCACGCGGCTGACACACTCGCGCGACGCATGCCCTGTGTAACCGGCCTTAGGTTTCCTGTTTAAAACAAGTCAGCTTGACTAGGGGAAGCTTTTTCCAACCAACTCATGTAGCTAACATTAGCTCAACTAGCTAGCTAGCTACAGCTGATAAAATCTGCTAGGGACAGTTGTCTTTCCAGCTGGCTAAGTCGACGAAAGAAGCCTGCACGTATCTACCTCTGTCAGAAATCAAGTACCCATTGTTTCAAAAGTTACAAAAAAATGTTGAGCGGATGTTGATACTGTGATTACAAACCTTTTTCACAGCAGACGTCATAGCAGGAAAAGTACAGGTGTAACTGATAATGAGTGCATTCCATTCAGGTGAGCTAATTACAGGGCTCTGGTGTTTCGCATGCTGGCTCACTGGTGTGGCTTACTGGGGCACTTAATGGAACTCAGCCATCGTTAAGAACATTTGTTTCACCTGTGTTCTCCTGCTATGACAAGTCAAAATGTCTGCTGTGAAAGAGGTGTTGTAAACTGCACATGTGCAATGTGACTACAGAAAGCTTGACAGACTTGACAGCAATTGTATCCCCAGAAATATCCACACATTTGTCATATTTGTATTGTTTTGCTTGTAGGTGTCACTTGTATGATTTATGACTCTTCAGTCAGATTGTAATAGTTTTTCTGTTTCAGTACTTTTCATAAGAAGAAGAAAGAAAAAAAAAACGCACACACATGCACTTTGATGTTCATAACACATAGTCCCTATCTATGTGGCTGCTCTGTGTGAGTGTTATTAATGGCCCTGTGTCTACAGTTAAGGTTATTGCATCAGTTCTCACCAGTTTACGGGAGCTGAGCCTGAGAAGTTGTCCATTCAGACGTCCACCATCAATCACCCACATCTGCTCCCTGCCTCCACACCGCCCTGCCTGTGCATCCAAATAGTGGCGAACGCACACACATCGCCTCTGCCTATTTGGACCTTTAAACTCCCCCCTGTGTTCATCTCATTCATCTCATACAGTACACAGATTCTTCTACGATAATGTCACTGACAGTTTCCTGATGGCGACTCCTCACAGCAACTGAATGTTTATGTAGTCTCCTTAGAGAACATTCATCGTGACAGAAGAGCTACCTCGAAAACGTTTTAGTGAGTTTTCCAACAGAGACACAAAACAGTGACCCGTTCTCCAGGGGCTGAACTCTGAGTGACTCTTCAAATCTGCGTGTATAATTAAAACGCTACTCACTTCTCAAACATTTCCATTTGACGGTGCACTGTGGCAGTAATGTGTGTCTTCCCCCGGTGTTGGGTTTATTGGTGTCAGCGCTGCTGCCTCTCTCTCCTCCTTCTCTTCAGTTTTCCATGCCACGGGCTCGTTTGCAGGGCCCGTCTTGTACTAGGGTCACCATTAATAAGAAATGCCACCTTCTGTCATGAACTACAACATTATTAGACACACACCCACATAACACACAAACAAAAGAGTACACTCCCCGAAGTATACGCAAGGGAAAATGCTCACAGAGAGGGAGACTAGTGAAAAATGTGTGAGGTCATGCATAGTGCCTGAACAGAGACAGTGGAATGAGCCTCTTATTATCTGTCCTCAGGCTATTCATTGGATGGTGCATGGCTTTGAATAAGTGCTGCCTACTTGGCCTTATTTTATGTGACCACCCAGTATGCTGTGATGACACATTTACACACACACATTTGTTGTACAGTAGAGCAGGTTCTTTATTTAAGCATAGGCGAACTCGACAGTTGAGGACATGGTATTATTTTTTTCATTTCATTTTAAACCACATCTACATTCAAACGTCAGTGAAACTGGTGTCCAGTGTGCCTATTTCATTTATAAATAAATAAACCACTTCTGGCAGTACACTACACACTTCTCTCTGTGATGTCCAAACTGCCCTGACCCCGCCTGCAGTTACAGAATGACCACAGCGCAGCCAGAAAAGAGATGCAGGCATGGGAGCGGGTCTTGTGCACAGTTCAGCACTGACAGACAGATTATTTGATGATAGAATTGTTAGATCATATATATATATATATATATATATATATATATATATATATATATATATATATATATATACATAATTAATTTCATACTCCTTTTATTACCTCCTTTGACTGTTTTTCCTATTTTTATTTATTTGTTTTTGTAATAATAACTATAATTTCTTGCTTTTGAAATGGTCAGCTCGGGTGTGAGTTGCCTGAAGTCAAAGGAAAAAGATTTGTAACAGCCCTACAGTACGGTGGGGGGGTAGAGAACAGGAAAGTGGAAAGAGGAGAGGAGAGGAGGAGAGGAGAGGAGAGGAGAGGAGAGGAGAGAAAAGAAAGAGAAGTCAAGAAATGAAAATCCTAAATAAAAACAAAAAACCTGTCAAACAAATAAAAATGTGCTGTCTTAATCAAAAATGAGAGGAGAGGAAAGTAAATGGCAGAGGAGAGGGCATTTTTTATTCATGTTCTATAAGCTACATTGATGGGTTTTATTATATGGAGTCTGTTGATATGTTGAGGTTTTTTTTGCTAATATATTAAAGCTGATCTATGTTAATTTACTAATCTTTTATTATATTGAATATTAAGTGTGTGCCTTTTCTCTGATGTATTGTCTGTCCTGCACAAGGTGAAGTACTGTGCACTCTACCAGGTATACTGCTGAGACACCTCTCTGTCAAAACCCTTCTCTCTCACACACACACACACACACACACACACACACACACACACACACACACATGAACCATCCGTCTGTTTTTGTATAACAGGCATTTTATTCTCTCTCCTCTGACCTTGTCTTCCAGATTGTCGAGCAAGGCAAGAATGCGAAGAGCTACCACTACATTCTGGCTAACCTGGTAAGGAATATTCATTATTATTCTTATCACTGCAGCTTTTTAACTATTTAGATTTCTTTGAAATATTTCCACATACTGTACTTGTCTACACACATCCATGCTTCACGAATGAATAGCGTTGCTATGAAATCTGGCTTTTAAAAGGATTCCAGACCTTCAGTGCTTTATTGCCAGTTTAATAGACTTGCATGTGCCAAATAATTTCACCTATCTGCTTTTATGTCTTTTATGTTCTCTCATTCCATTTTCCTTTTCAGCTACTTCATATATTGTTTCACTCGACCATCAAACCTGCAGACATCACAGCAGCACAGTAGACTCACAATAAAGCACAAGTGGGAAACGTGTTACAGTCAGAAATCTATGCAGACTTACAGTCATAGAAAAAGGTCAGGCAGTAAATGTATGCAAGCTTATATCCATTAACTCTACTGGTCTGCTGCCATCTTCTCAATGCAAATGGTGTGCAGGCCGCTTCAGCACTGTTCAGACTCACTAAGAGCAACCAAATGAAGAGAAAATTGACATCAACCAAAACTGTAGTAATAACAGCATTAATATGCAGCTGCTGGCAAAACAATTTCTGACTGCTGGGGTTTTAGATTGGCTCAATCTCTTTTATCTGGCCAGTTTGCCAGATTTAATTTTGAATGATAAGGTTCAGACGGTAATAACAGCTGATACGCAAAGTGGCCACAGCCATTTATAAATTACTTGCACCTTTTGTGTGTGTGTGTGTGTGTGTGTGTGTGTGTGTGTGTGTGTGTGTGTGTGTGTGTGTGTGTGTGTGTGTGTGTGTGTGTGTGTGTGTGGTGTGCGTGTGCATGTGCGCATGTGCGTGTGTGTGTGTTAATCTGAGAAACATAATGTAGCAATACAGAAAAATGTTGGTCAAAATGTTGATAAAATCTCTGTCAGAAATAAACCCTCCATATCCAGTGGTAGCAAAGGCTAGTTTCTATAGTAACATATTCAGCTTCAGAAGAATCAAGATAAGTTATGCAATTTCTCTGTCTTTATCACATGAATATTTGCGCACTACAGGTTGGATACCCGAACCGAGCCTGATAGGCCGGGCCGGGTTCCGACAGATATTTAGAAATGATGTTGGGGTTCGGGTCGGGCTCGGTCACATCAGCGCAATAAGGCATTGAACATTTTAAATAAAAAAAAGCGTGTTATGTAGGTGTCCACCTGTTAACATGCGCTGATGTCTCATCTGTTGACATTTCTGAATGCCTTCCTACAGCTGCTATAAAAGCTTTCAACACAAACAAACGTACATGTGTCATTAGTATGAGAACAAAATTGTGTGTGTGTGTGTGTGTGTGTTGTTAATCTGAAAAACATTGCCTAGCGATAGAGAAAGATATTGGTGAAAATGTTGATCAGATATGTGTCAGAAAAAAACCTCCATATCCAGTGGTAGCAAAGGCTAGTTTCTATAGTAACCTCTTCAGCTTACTGCACTGCATTAGCCCATACATGAAGCAGAAAAAAGACACTAGTCTGTCTGCTCAACTGAGAAATATGGACACCTGGCAGCAACACACACAGGTACATTAGGGAGACAGGAGGGGGGAGACTTAACACCGCCCCTCTTCGTTGCTTGCATTTGTCTCCTGTAGCTTGAGCTAGCCTTTTATTTTGTACCTGTGACAATGTCTGACACCAGAAGGGCATGGAACAATCTGAAATGCATGCTGCTTAACAGCCAGCCACTTCTTTTTGACTTCATTTATCTTTATCGTGTGGATGTGACGATCAGAGAAAGTAAACAAGTGAGAGTTTGAGATAAACATATGGCCTCAGAGCTGAAGCTACACATGACATGAAACAAATGACATCAGAGCAGAAAGAGAAAGGATGGAAAATTGTGTGATGTCAGACAAATGCCTGGCAAGCAGGAGAGACACCTTTTATTTTCATCAGTCAAACTTAAATCTTAGACAAATCACGGACAAATCTTTTCTCCCACTCTCCTGCTCGGTTTCTACTCCCACCCATTCCCACTCGTCTGCCTCTTCTTCTTCCCCCTGCACTGATAGGCAGCCTGCTGAGAGACCGAATCTGCCTTTCTACCCGCTCTGAAAAACAGCCTCCTCCACATAATAGTCAGGGGGGAAAATAGATGTAGGCGCTACCATTACAGTGAAACGCTTCCTTCTCCATTCTGTTCTGCCCGAGGCATCCCTTGCATTGTTCCCCGTAGCCTATGAGGTTTTGATCCTGCCATTGTTAACAGTAGCCTATGAGGACTTAGTCTATCAGAGATTAGCACCGGACTGAACACAGACATGAAATGAGGTTTTCTTTTTTCTCTCTCACCCCTCAGGAAAGACTAAGATGAAGTATGCTCAGTGGGACAACCTCTCTAAGTGAAAAAGAAGGATTTGTTTCATTATGCTATTAACCCTTGCACTGTTGATGGTACAGTTAAAAACAGTAACTACCTGTACACTGTAGTGCATTCTGCAGAATTACCCTCTAATGCCAGGTGCACATTAGACCACTGGTTCCCAACCTTTTAGGGCAGGTAGGATGAAGCAGAAGATTGCACATTTATGACCAAATTAACTGAAAGGTTTTTTTTCGTGTTACAATTGTCCATCAATTCACAAGAAATAAAAGCAAAAGTCAAAAGAATGTCTGCAAAATGAAGCAACATAAATATGCTTTTTTCTGATATTATATCCTGTGATTCCAATTCTTCTGTGGTTCACAACCTGGGGGTTGGGGCGCCCCAAGGGGTAAAATCTGAGGGGTCACAAGATGATTAAATAGATAAAAAAAATTGAAAATACAACATATTTCTCTCTACAAAATTATGTTTATTTATACTAAAGGGCTGCAAGTACACATTCATAGTGTTTTAGGGGTCACAAAGGCCAAAAAGGTTTGGAACAACTGATCTAGCGACCCCTCCAATTTGCTATTGTCACTCCAGCAATTATGGTTCAATGTCAGGAATTTCACTAAATTCATCCGAGGACTCTGCACTGCTTTGTGTGAAGTTAGTATAATCATGCATTGTGCATGTGAAAGAAATTGCAATTTTCTTTACCTATACACATATCTCTTTTTCGACAATTGTGTCTCAGTTCACCTCTCTCCCTGTCCACTTCCTGTCTCAGGGCTTCCTGGACATCGACCTGACAGACCTGAGGAAAGGTGGGGCGAACATCACCGGCTTCCAGCTCGTCAACAACTCTGAGCCGGCCGTCAGCCGTGTCGTCCAGCAGTGGATGGAGTTTGACAACAAAGACTCCAAAGTGCCCAAGAGTGGACTCAAAGTACTACTGCTTTGCTCTCTGATCTGTCCTTCTTTTATTCTCCTTCTTCTATTTTTGAAGCGTTAATACAAGAAGTTGTAAGGCTGCACAGGATATGCCAAGATGTCACGTTTGAAGTAACACAAACTAAATCCTGATCATGCCATCTTTCTCAGAAGGTGTGATTAGCTTTTCTTTGTGAGGTTATGGTTACCTCGGCCAAATGGGTCAGTTTTTTTGTGACTGTCAGCAGCATATTGCAAAAAGCTATGAGGTAAGAGAAAGGGAAAGGAACGAGTTTCTATTAAATGTGTTGGACAAATAACCCTTGATCCTGTCTGAGTGTGGTGATCTGGGATTTCTGCTATTTTGTTATCATTATTGATTTCAAACCAAAACAACTGTCCAACCAGCTAAGATAGAGGATTGATTCCAAATCCAAATATCTGTGTGTTTTTACAGGGTCAAGCTGTAAACTAATAATTAAGGTAATAAGAAATCATCCTTGGGGAGCTGAGGGAGGCTTTTGGAATTCGTTGAATGTTTTCTTTGCTGCCATGCCTCTCTTTAGCCAATAAGTGAATCCGTTTTTATCACTGTCTGCTTCACTTTGAATTGTCTGCTTTCTCTTTACAGTACACAGGCGCTCTAACATATGACGGGGTAAAAGTCATGTCCACGGCCTTCCAGAATTTAAGGAGACAGAGGATAGACATCTCTCGAAGGGGCAACGCTGGAGAGTGTCTCGCCAACCCACCAGCTCCCTGGGGACAGGGCATAGACATCCAGAGAGCCTTGCAGCAGGTATGTGTGCATACTAATGTGTGCACACGCATGCACATACATAGAACTTCAAACTCACACACACTCGCACAAATTCTTGAGTGGCACATTGGCTAACGGCTCCTGAGTTGGGGCTGGCTGAACAAATTAGGTCTCATTCTGTCGTGTAAAGTTCACATTAAGTCGTAGGAGAGCTGTGCAGTATCAAATGTGACATCACGGCTAGTAAACAAAACCTGCAGGCAATAACACTCAGCCGTGATCATCATGCAATATGACATCAGCAATTGAGTTTAGAATTGTAAATTTTTGGCATTGTAAATAAAAATGTGGCCTTGAGACTTTACAGTGTCTCATTGAGACATGCAGACACTCGTGCTTGTAATAGCATGTATACCAAGGACAATTGTTTAATTAGATCGAAACTTAGATTTTTAAAAAGTAACTACAAAGTAAATACAGTAGCCAGTTAAAAATACTATTGAAAGTTCATTAATTGCCCGGATAGCTCAGTTGGTAGAGCGGGCGCCCATATATAGAGGTTTACTCCTCGACGCAGCGGGCCCGGGTCCGAATCCGCCCTGCGGCCCTTTGCTGCATGTTGTTCCCCCTCTCTCTCCCCTTTCATGTCTTCTGCTGTCCTATCGAAATAAAGGCTGAAAAATGCCCAAAAGAATAATCTTAAAAAAAATTTAAAAAAGTCCAATATGTGATGTTTGTAGCCTGGAACACCATTTACATTAAGTATGTATGGTATAATAAATGCACTGTTTTGAGGGCACATTTGTAATTTCATGTGTGTGTGTGTGTGTGTGTGTGTGTGTCTGCGCAGCCCAAGGCTCTGTCTGCAGAGTGGCTGTGCAGAGGCCTGCTCAGTGTCAATCTAGCCATCTGCCTGTGCATGGACTGGAGATGGAAGCCGTGTTTGCTCAATTAACTCCATCACACAGCCAAGACAAACACATGCGCTGTACACATACACGCACGGCGTCTGTCATTCACGTCCGCAGGGACAAGGCACTGTGGAGTTTCACAAATGAATACTATACAAACACATGCAAGATATGCTTAACATGCATCGCGTGTAAGCGTGACATGCAAATGCTTGCTGTCAGCGCAGACATGAAGAAATAGGACTGCATGAATATCGTGCTTAATTGCAGCCATTATTTACCCATGAGCTGGGCAATTCTGATCCTGTCAATGACTTATTCAGTATCTATTTCTCCATTACAGGTCCGTATAGATGGATTGACTGGTCACATTCAGTTCAATGAAAAAGGCCGCAGAACCAACTACACTGTTAGCGTCATGGAACTGGCCCCCTCTGGACCAAAGAAGGTAAGTCTGGAGCCTGAGGCCCTAGTTAATGACATGTATTTTGCTCAAGTACCATTTAAAAAAAGAGAGTAACAATTTATAATGATTACATTATTCATTTTTATGTATACTTGGAGCAGGTAAAGTGAATCAGAGACAATGATTTATCCTACATCCTTTGAAAAAATCCCTACATTTTACCCGGTGATGCTTTTCTGCAAAAATGTGTGTAATTATAATAATAAAAATAAAAAAAGGTTAATTGGTTTTGTGTGCGAAATCCCTTTAGCAATTGACGTTTGAAATCAGCAACAATGTAATATTGTTTATAATATACCGTGTCACTATCAGTAGGAATGATATAATTGGAAATTGTCTAAAATGGAAATAAAAGAAAACCAAAGTGGAAAAAATCATGTTGCTGGTGGACAAGGTACACCAGAAATCTTTAAAGGTCTCATGACATGGTGCTCTTTGGATGCTTTTATATAGACCTTAATACTGTATCTGTCCCCTTTATATAGGCTGTATCTGAAGTCTCTTTTCTTTTATATAGACCTTAGTGGTCTCCCTAATACTGTATCTGAAGTCTCTTTTATATAGACCTTAGTGGTCTCCTAATACTGTATCTGAAGTCTCTTTTATATAGACCTTAGTGGTCCCCTAATACTGTATCTGAAGTCTCTTTTATATAGACCTTAGTGGTCCCCTAATACTGTATCTGAAGTCTCTTTTATATAGACCTTAGTGGTCCCCTAATACTGTATCTGAAGTCTCTTTTATATAGACCTTAGTGGTCCCTAATACTGTATCTGAAGTCTCTTTTATATAGACCTTAGTGGTCCCCTAATACTGTATCTGAAGTCTCTTTTATATAGGCCTTAGTGGTCCCCTAATACTGTATCTGAAGTCTCTTTTATATAGACCTTAGTGGTCCCCTAATACTGTATCTGAAGTCTCTTTTATATAGGCCTTAGTGGTCCCCTAATAGGTGGAGGGTGGGTGTGTGGTCTTGACCAACTGCCACTTTTCTCGTTTGAAAGCCATGATGTCTCTCTCTCATGGGTGGGCCAAATTCTCTGGGCGGGCAAAGCCGAGAAAGGTAACCTTGCTCCTTTTGACCTCGTAAGGAGCAAGATTCCAGATCGGCCCATCTGAGCTTTTTTTATCACCATTTCTAGCCACTGGGGGACCATAGGCAGGCTGGGGGAACACATAGTAAGGTTAAAAAACCGTAGAAAGTGAAATTGCAAACAATTTAATCATGCAAATAGTGGCTAAAGCTACCCTGAATTATACATACAGTACGGTATTGCTTCAGCTAACATAATATTCATAATGACCATGGTTTTTTATAAAGTCACCCAAAACATGTTTCAGACTGTGTATGCTAACCTCTGTTTCAAATGTCTTACATTTTTGACATTTTGACATTCTCCTCGTCATAGGTTGGCTACTGGAATGAAGATGAAAAGTACGTGACTACCGCCAGCTTCGTTAGAGGCAGCAACGAGACTGGCGTCCTGCAGAACAGAACTTACATAGTTACCACTATCTTGGTAAGTAAAATAGAGAGAAGGGACGGCTGAGACCGAGACGGAGAAAGGAAGGGAAATATTTCTTCGTTTTCTATTATGATAGAGTTCCTAAAAGTTCAGCTCCCTGAAAGAATTCAGCAGACATCAGTGATTGGATCTCGCTCCCTTCCTTCCTTTAGCAGCTCTATTCTGCTAACTTCTTTCTGTCGGACTCATGCCTGTTCAGAATCAGAATCACAATCACATCATTTGGCAACTTACTGACTCGTAGAGTTCCACTGTACATATTTAAGATATGTTTAAAAGGACAACACAGCCTCACGTTTAATGTTAGGAGACAAAGTGTGCATTCATCATTGTGGTAGTAGTTATACAGTACTAAATAGCACTGGAGAACATGTTCTTCATTTCTTTGTCATGCCATGTTATTTATTTGCCTCAGCTTTCTCCATCAGGCTGTTAAACACGACTTGGTCAGGTTGTGTTCAGTATGCTGGCTTAAATTACAGAGATGGAGCTGCTGGGGTCTGTGAAGGAGGTTGGATTTGAGAATAGGGCAGTAAAGATTCAGTCTGACCTGCTCGCAACACCTGCCTCATATACTGTACAGTAGGAGATAATAATGATCGTAGTATGTCTTTGCAGGTACAGGATGTTCTCAGTGTCTGTATCGTGTTGAAAATTTAATATCAGAGGATACTTCATGTCTGTAGATGCCTGGAGCTCAGCGCTGGTTCTTTTTTGAACTTCTGGTATTTATTTTTAAGTGAAAATGTATTTTATCTCTGTAAATCACTCCCACCATGTTATTTCGCTGGACTTGCTATCCAATGCATGGATCCGTATATAATAATATAAAATAAATAAAATAATATATGGCAATGTGTGTGGAGCTGATCTCCACTATGAAGGTTAATGGGATAATGGATTTCAACTATGTGCTTCCCTTAAGAGAAAATTACAGCTCACCATATAAAGGCTTGGTGGAGGTAATGAAGCAGAGAGACAATGTAGAATAATAGGAAAAAAAACTCCAATATGTGCGATATTTTTATAGAGGCAAGCTTTCACTGAGGGACCCTGTAGCATCGTCAAGAAACAGCTGAACACAGCGATATATAGTGACGCTGCAGCATTCATGTAATTTTATATGTTTAATACAATAGTGCGAGGAAAATAGTTCACTTTAGCCTCTTAGTTGATATCTTGATTAAGATATGGGGAATTTCTGAATGCAACTGTAATTTGGGGGATGGAATTGCCTAAGTGTCAACAAATTGGTGCTAAAATTTCTGCAATAGTGAATAAACCCCCGCAATAACACTGATACAGTCAATTCAGATAATTACAAAGAAGCTACATAGTACACAGTTTGTTTAAACCGGATTTAACAACCATTAAAAGGGCCAGAAATATGTTATACAATAGATAATTTAGGCTCTTGATATTAATCTGGTTTGTTTTCAGGGGTAGCAATGTAAATTATTGAAATAGTTAACTAAAGGTAATGAATAAATGATCAAAATAGTTAGCTAAAGGTAATGGATAAATGGGTAAATAGTACTGTAATAGTTAGCTTAAAGTAATGGCTAATCGTTGAAATAGATAACTAAAGGTAAAGGATAATTGGTTAAAATGGATGGCTAAAAGCAATGATAAATGGTATAAAGAAATAGCTTCTGCCACTCCAAGTGGTACATTTGCAAACTGACGTTAACATCGATATATCAATTTTATGAAAATTCTATTGTAACAAGGGCTACTTATAATAATATAATATAATATAATAAATAGCATCCAGTTTAAAATGAAGTCAAATGAACATATTAGGAAAACAACAGGTGATGTTGATGAAGTAAGTAAGTAAATAAAGTTTATTTCTATAGAACATTTAAAAACAGCTTGTGCTGACCAAAGTGCTGTACAAATCAGTGATTTAGGCTAAAAAGTACATCGAAAGACAAACACTTAATTACAAACATAGCAGGATAAGACAATTAAGATGCCGGGAAGGCCAATGTAAAAAGATGAGTTTTGAGCCTGGCTTTGAATATCACAATTGAAGGGGCACTTCTGATGTCAGGTGGCAGTCGGTTCCACAGCTGAGGGCCAGCAACAGAAAAGGCTCTTTCACCTTTTTGCTTAAGCCGGGACCGTGGGACATGGAGGAGGCCTTGGCTGGAGGATCTGAGGGACCTGGGGGCTACGTGAAGATGAATAATATCAGCTATGTAGCTGGGGTCCAGGGCGTGAAGTGCTTTAAAAACCATCAACAGTATTTTAAATTGTATCCTAGACTGGACTGGAAGCCAGTGCAAGGAGGCTAGGACAGGTGTAATGTGTTCACGCTTTTTTGGATTCGTGAGAAGCCTAGCCGCTGCATTTTGGACCATCTGAAGCCGTGCCACCAGAGTCAGAGGGAGACCAAAGTAGAGAGAGTTACAGTAGTCTAAGCGGGAGGTTATGAAGGCATGGATGACTTTTTCCAGATCATTGTATGACAGAACAGACTTGAGTTTAGAAATGAAGGGGTACTTTGATCTGACTCTGGTGATACATTAGACAAAAAAGTTGGCAGCTGATGTAGAACATTGGGTATACGTATTATTCAAAACTTAACATGTAGTCTATCGACTTCTAATTAAAAAAAAATGAAGATCCTCCCGAAGGTTGCAGTCTCCCAAGGGAACGGACCTAAAATAAGTCTCTCTGACATAATCTCCTATCAGTGTCCCTTTTTCCAGGAAGATAAATTGGTTCTCTGTCTTGGAACCTAAGAGAAGAGATAAGGTGTGAACAGTTATTGGGCTGCGGGGTAGCCATGGAGTTTTTTTCACTGTCTAACTTTTGTGCTCGCTGATTCGTTGCTTGAGGGAGTGTGCTGTTTTGCCACTGTGAAGGTGTCACTTTGTGCATTCCCACAATCCCTACTGTCCCATTCTCTGCACACAGACCAGGCCGGGGTTTAAAGGAGATCTGGAGGAGTGAAGCAGAGCATGGCTAATGGAGCACTGGAGCTTGGTGTCTTCACAGTTGTGGGGTTATACCCAAAAACCAGGCCATGAATGGAATTTTAAGATTTAGTGTTAGCATGCTAGGAGTTGGTTTTTCATGGCATACTGGCTCGCTGTACAGCCATTAAAACAAATACAGTTATTTTAATAGGGCTTTCAGCAAGAAATGGCAGCATGCAGGAGTAAATTTATGTGATTTTCAAAATTCCCTCGGGGTCTGTTTAAATTGGTCTAAGAGGAATAAAATAAGTTTATTTTTACAATTTCACCAACGGCAAAACTAATCAAACATACACTATTTATTTACATGCATTTTGTTGCATTTGTATTTCGGTAGTGTTTTTGTTTGTACACAAAAAGTGTTTGATATGTGTTCTTGTGTGTGTCTGTGTTATATTTAACATGGTTGAGTGACAGCGGATCTCCGTGGAACTGTTCGATGTCAATGAGACTGAGTCCTGGAGGACCTTCTGTATGCCATGTCATGCCTGCTTGTGCACGTGTGTGTCTCTGTGTGTGTCTCTGTCTTTGTCTGTGACTGCAAGTGCATGCTCTGTCGAAGCGCTTCACGCCAGACCTTTCTCACCACTGTCTCCCTGGGGTGCCGTTTCTCTACCAGTGGGCCTCGGCTTTCCATGTGTAACAATGATTACCTTCACCTCAACCATAAAGAGCAGGGGAACCCAGATCACTGTAACACACAGAGGAACCCCTCCACCCCCACATCTCTAGACCCTGATGAAATATGATGGGAGGATTTGCTCCGCTCAGCACAGCCTTAGCTAAAAGCAGGCACACATAACAACTTGTGGGAATTAAAGCCCTCCAAGTGCTGATGGACGGTTCAGACTGAGTTGACTGAAATTCTATGAGAAATACAGTTTTCTTAAAGAATAGTGGGGCCCCAGGTGTTATGTCAACTGTAATTTGTCAGGACAGCAATCAGTGTGAGATGTACAAATGTCGGTACGATATAACAAGAGGAACAACCTGGCCCCAGAGCAGAGGTCAGCAAAGTCTGCTTCACCATTTACACGGCTCAAATATAGACACCCATGCACAGACACACACGGATATTTCTTGCTCTCAGATCCGATGTCTTCTCAGCTTTAATAACGCAGTCCAATTCTTCCACTTCCTCATGACCTTTTTTATGTTAACACTCTTTTCAATGCGGCAATGCTGTCCTAATGATCATACTTAGGCACCTTTTGTATTTGAATTATATACCATACCTTTAAGGAACAAAGCCAAAATAATACCTTGTAATTTCATATAATCATCTTTTAATTCAGACCTTTCACAGAGAGATTTTTTTGTCAAAGCCTTAGCTGAGATCAGGGGGTAAAAAGATAAGTGATGCACTAAAGCATAAAATGCAACCGTAATATCCTTTCCCACATTTTTAAATAGTAATATAAAACTTAACTACATGCTAAAGCATTATTATCATCCATAATGCTGTCTGTGGCTTAATTAATTTAACAAATTGTCCCTGCTGTAAACGTTATGGTACAGTCACAACAGCTTGTGTCAAAAAATGATGCATATCAGTGCACATTTTGTTTTCACATCAGCGAAATTCGTAATTCAAAAACTGTTTCTCTATGTTATTTCTGACACTGGGTGTAATTGAATTAAAATAGATGATTGCATGGTTGCCCTTTCATCCAACAGGAGTCTCCATATGTGATGCTGAAGAAGAACCATGAGCAGCTTGCAGGAAATGACAAGTACGAGGGCTACATTGTCGAGCTGGCTGCAGAAATAGCCAAACATGTGGGCTACCAGTACAAACTGAAGGTTGTTTCAGATGGCAAATATGGAGCCAGAGATCCAGAAACCAAGATGTGGAACGGC
The DNA here is from genome assembly GCF_004354835.1 of Perca flavescens. Classification (NCBI taxonomy): domain Eukaryota; kingdom Metazoa; phylum Chordata; class Actinopteri; order Perciformes; family Percidae; genus Perca; species Perca flavescens. The sequence goes on along the minus strand of NC_041340.1, from coordinate 37,176,958 downwards.
ATGGTGGGGGAACTGGTTTATGGGGTGAGTGAACAGAGTTTTGTTTGAATTATTATTTCCCATTTAATAGGTGTTTTGATGAAGACAATCTTGCTCTTTTTACCATTAACAAACACATATTACAGAACATGAATCTTTTCATGCTTGCCCGCCTCTGTGTCCCTCCCTCAGAAAGCAGATGTGGCTGTGGCTCCTCTGACCATCACCCTGGTCCGTGAAGAAGTGATCGACTTCTCCAAGCCCTTCATGTCCCTTGGTATCTCCATTATGATCAAGAAACCCACCAAATCCAAACCTGGCGTGTTTTCATTCCTGGACCCGCTGGCTTACGAGATCTGGATGTGCATTGTGTTTGCCTACATTGGCGTCAGTGTCGTCCTGTTCCTTGTCAGTCGATTCAGCCCGTATGAGTGGCACGCTGAGGACTACGAGGAGGCCGGTGAGCCGCAGTCTCCCAACCAAGCATCAGCCTCCAACGGGGCAATGCAGCAGGGCCAGACACCAACACAACAGAACACCAACCAGCAGAGTCCTGAGCAAACCAATGAGTTTGGCATTTTCAACTCCCTTTGGTTCTCACTGGGGGCCTTCATGCAGCAGGGCTGCGATATCTCACCACGGTAAGAAACCCAAGCCACAAATGTTGATGTATTGCATCCACACTGCTTTGAGTCTCGCTTTTGTTTGTTGGTACACAAAGAGACACTAAGCGCCACCTACGTACAATATATTTTGCTGTGTTGCTTTCTTGTTCAATTCAGTTGGGCTTTGTTTATTGAGATTTTGTTCTTTGCCAGTCATTTGTCACACAGAGCAACGATAAAAGTTTGATGAAGAGCAGCAGAGGGAGTTTATGACGTGGTCATGTTGCAGAGTGTTGGATTTTTATTCTCCTGTTTCCAAATGCTTCCTGTGGTGGTGTAAACATGCCATGGACTTCTAGGACTGTTAAAATGTGTTGTTGTTAGCTTCCTCCAATATTCTCACATTTTTAAATGCAAATCAGTCCGTCGGTCTGTGTATTGATCAATCAATCTGTGGGGGAAGTTAAATATCAGACCCTTCGGAGATTGTTATGAAGGATCCTGGCGTGAGTATTGAGTGCTATGTGTTTGCTTCCCCTCGAGTGCTCTCAGGAGCTGTGGTATGAAACCCTTCCCAAAAGGTCACCAATTAAAAATCTCATTAAGTGTCTGAAATTAGAGACACTGAGGTCGACTTTCTGAGCTTTCCAGAGGGACTAGCAGGAGGAGATGAGAAGATAATGTCAGTATTATCACTGTTAGCTCTGAACCAGCAGAGACAGGTTAGGTCACAGATAGACACAGAGCTTCTTGTCTCTTTAAACATTAAACTACATACATTATGCAATGTGGTGGTGCACATATGCATAATACATCTATACTGTAGTAACTATACTGTGAGCATGGATTGGCCAATGCTGTTGCTTTGTAGAATCATTGTAAGTGGGCTTGGATGATCTGCTATTCTTGCCCAGATGTTTTGATTTCTGCCTCCCCACAAGATTAATTAAATTTAGTTTGTGGTGCTCACAGGATTGAAAATTATATTTAATAAGAATTCAGTAGCCACGTCTTGTTTCCAGAAACAATGACTGGTTACTCTGGATAATCAGCAGAACACTTCATAACTATTCTAAAGAAATTGTCCTCATAAAGAAAGTGGAGAAGTAGTTAAAACTGTTCAAAGTAACATCTGGCACAGAGTCTTTAGGACATTGTATAACATGACTGTTGAATTTTCTTTATGGCATTTGTCAATGCTGTGAGCACCACAAATTAAGATTCATTTACTTCCATTGTACTGGGGAATATCTCAGAGATGGATATCTCAAAGCCTGAGCAAATAAAACCAAAACTATCTGCATGGATAGATACCATAAAATGTAGCTTAGAAAACATGTTTTCTTGCATTTTAGGTGAACCGATCCCTACATTTTCTAAGCCGATCAGTCACTGTGAACCAGAGACGTGTTGTGTTGCTTGCCCTGGTCTGAACATGATTATCTGTTTAGAGGGGAGTTACTGTGAAATAGCAGCATTGCTCAGTCAGTCTTCCATAATTATGCGGCTGAAGGGTAAAGAAATTACATGTGTAACAGTCCATTTTGATCATGGCTTTCATCTTGTGTATGTGTTATTACTGTAAAAAAATGTATTTTTTGCTTTGCTCTTAACTGTACACAAGTATCAAAAAAAGAGAAAATCTCTGCACCTACAGGCCTGCATGCTGCAGGTGCTCAGCAGTACATGATGTAGGTACTGGATCCCTACTCCTGCGGGCCCTCACCTGACATTTACCATTTTCTGCCTGGAGACTGTGCTTCGTGCAGGATGAAGCCTATTGTTCGTGTGTTCTTCTTTTACAGCCAGAAAATGCATCTTCAATAACTATTGATTTTCTTGTACGCCTCACAGAGAAAGAGAATGTCACTATGTATCCGCAAACTGTCCATTCCCTGTGGTCTCTCTTTGTATGCACACGCACACATTTTTTCTGTGTGTGTGCATTTGTGTGTACTGTATGTCTCTGTGCTTGACCACACATGGGTTCACGCGTATTTGCACAGAATTTGCATTTGTTTTGCTTGGGGGGGGGGAAGCAAGCTCTGCTGATGCAAGAAGTTTCACTGACTGTTTAAGAGGACAAAACAGATTGTTTCTTTGCTTGCAGCAATTCTGCTGATGCCACCTTTGACTGCAAATTAACCAGATGTAAGACATTCTGTTTTTCTTTTCCAGTTGTAAAAACTGAAACAAGACTGTTCCGTTTACCTACTGATAAAGAGAGATGTGAGATAGTAGCAATAAAATTGTAACGTTGAGTTTTTTTTGCCTAGTAACACGAACAATTTTGTCCTTTTTTATGGCCTGATTTAAATAGGTTTTAGTTAGAACAGAGGATGTCATCAGAGAGGGTGGCAGCTTTAAGGCCTCCTATCCTCCAAGGACTTGAGTCAAATGTCTTCCGTTTCTTCCAATGTCCTTCCAAGGTCACTCACTGTCAGTTTTTAGGTCTTTAAAAGAGGCAGCATTAAAAGAAAATGCCACAAGTTGGTTAGCGTGTGCTGCAGTCCGTCGTGAGACGATCAGCATGGTGGAGTTTGCTTGGTGTCTTAAAAACCAACACAGTGAATGTTTCACCCCACTGAATACTGTCCTGAAGGAAACATCTTCCCCTTGAATATTTGGGTGACCTAGTTGCTCTAGTTAGCACAGCCTGTGTTCACACACGGAGGTGCGTGTTGATCTCCTAAAGGGTTAAGAGCTGCTCTGCAGGATTTCAAAAGACATGTAATGTTATTGCTCGTGTTTTGTCAGATGAAAGCAATAGTACTCATAACCGCACATACTTTGTTGTCACGGTTTTACCCGAACACCATGAATGGTATACCATTGCGTTTGGGGTTTGGGGATTTTGAGAGAATTAGTTTTTTTTTATCCGGAGGCTTTTGTGAGAACATTTTTGTTCTTGTATGCATGTGAGCATGTGCTCATTTCTTTAGATCTGTTTTTGGCCTAAGATCAATTACAACTTGTATTTATGCACTTTTTTTAAAGCTATAGTATGTAGTTTCTGTAGCCCCCATGAGGAATTCTATCTAATGACTAAATGCTGCTATCCTTTGTCAGCGGTGATGTAAAACGCATCACTCGTGCTGCTGCCCGCAAATGACGATGTACTACACCATTTTGTAAACATAGTCATACTGAGAAATGCAGAGAGAGTTGTGTGGAGCTGATAGTCTTAATTAGCTTTATAGCAACTCATATGGCAATGGCTTGAATATAACGGACGTTATTAATATAAATTAGTTGCGCACTATACCTTTCATTTAGCCTGACAAGCCAGACCCACATCCAGATGTAGGGTCTGGGAACTCACCATTGACGGAGCTCGATCCGAGGGGCGGGATAAACGGTTGTCTTTCAAATTCCCTCTGCACGTAATAGGATGGCGCTACAACCAGGCAGAGCAACGAAGAAGGTAGCGGAGCTAGTTGATAGATTCAACTTTTGCCGTATCCGGTCGGCAAAACTCAGAACACATCTTCCTTTTTTAAGAATGATTTCAGTGCCGTTCTTTGTTCTTTTCTCAAAGAAAAGCTTAACTCCAAGTCTTCCAGAAGTCCGCTGTTCCCAGCAGCAGCAGCCATAAGCCCCGCCCACTGACTCTATACACAATGTGATTGGCCTGACCAAAATTTGGTTTTTGCAGCTTGAAAGTCAACGGAGAGTGCCTAGACCCCCCCTGGCTGCCAAATAAATTTGCTGCCACTAGGAGGAGTCTAGATTTCTAGGCTACCTTTCATTCATTTCCAAGTATGTAATTAGCCCTATATCATTATCATACCAGGTGTGTAAGGTGCCCTTTTGTAAAGCCTAATTCAATGTAAAAAAATTTCATTTTTGGTTATTTCCTTTATCTATGTCTTCCATTTACTGGATTTTTGTTTTACTGTTACGTTTAAGAAAGAAAAGCTCAACAACAACAGGTGTGATTTTATTTATTTTTACAGTCGTGATAGAAGTATTCAGATTACACTGCGGAACTTTTGATATTGTGATTTGGCGCCCTTACAGTTTCAGAGTGTAATTCGTTTATAGAGCGTTTTTGTAAATATGGACAGCTGTACAGGTGCATTTGTTATGATTACTTTACATATGATAACAATCTAGTTACTCAACAACTTTGCTAACGCAAACATCAAGCAAGTGCAACAACACAAGACATGGCAAGCCAGCTAATATTACTTACTAGTCCAACAGCAAGATGGCCAGCTCACCGTCTGTCTTGCAGCCTTTTATTTCGCAAAGCTCTCGCCAGCGACTAAAAGGCAGTCCAGTTGCTCGGTCAATCTCTTTTTTCTCTTATTGGTTCATTTATGTATTTTATGCACGTTAATCATGTGATTATTTATTTCCTATCTACTTATTTTGTATCAATACATTGTGGCTCAATACCATCAACTGCTGATAGTTTAATATTGTCTTATTGGTATTGGTTAAATAACAAAAACATGTAAAAGTCATTCCATCTCTGAATAAACTGAAATTTCTGAGTAGGTGCTTGTAAACCGCTCAAAACTGTGCCTTTGTCACTAATCGGTGAGGACAGAATGTTCTAGAGGTGCATTCAGCTCAAAGCACCTTACTCTTTATGCTTCTCCGTTTAATCAGAGACAAAAGGCCAAGGAAAAACACTGACAATCCACTCTGTCCTGGATTAATCAGTAGGCGTGTTTATTTTCCCTGTCTGTGCGTGCACATGTGTGTGTGTGTGTGTGTGTTTGTGTGTGTGTGTGTGTGTGTAGGCTGGTTCTATTAAAAGCAAGCAGTTATTCTCATTATCTTGGTCTGCTGCCTCGCAGTATCAGATTGTTCTAAAGGTATCCCTTTGCCAAGGTTTACAGGCGGCCGTGTGTGTGTGTGTGTGTGTGTGTGTGTGTGTGTGTGTGTGTGTGTGTGTATATACATGTTTGTAGGCATGTATTCATACATTCATGTGATGCATTCATATGTACAGTACTTAAGTGTGTGTATTAGCCACCCTGCTATTTATTCTCTGTAAGATCTTGTTTACTGTGCTCTTTCTAAATGTCAGCACTGTCAGTCAGGCCCTCCAATAAGCTCCAGTCCGTGCTGTTGGGTGTTTATCTCTGCAGACAGGTGGACTCTGAGAGTGATCCCCCCACACCACTCCATCTATCCTTCCGTCCACCCACCCATTTACTTCTCCTATCACCCCTTTTCAGGCTTCCTCTCATCTGCTCTGCTTCCAATCCTTTATAGCCTCTTGCAGCGGTTGTGTTTGGTTAAAAATGAATCATGTGTGGCATGTTCCCTCTCATCTCATGGTTTCGCTGATGCTTCCTGTTTCTCCTGGCACACCTCACACACTGGAAGATTGAGTGTGATTTTATCTTTTTCATAGTAATAACAGTATGTGCTTGGCTTTTGTTTGGCTTTGGTAAGTTGTACAGTAGTCATTTCATGCATCTTCTGGGATCAGAATCAGAAATTCTCTATCACATCTGGACTCATTTTAAAGCCTGTTCAGATGCCTTAGAGCTTGGGCTCAGATTTCATAAGCATGTGCAATATTTAAAGACGAAGATGTTTTCATCCTAATTCATTCAGATATGTATTTTCTTCTTCATTGCTGCTGGAAGCACCAATGGGATGCTTTTACTGTGAAGCAGCTGCAGGACAAAAGATGGTGTAAATCCAGGTGTATTAAACATTGCAAATGATAAATCTACTTTCATACAGCACCAACAAATCATGGCAAAGGGGAGCCAATCAGAAAACAGGTTTAGCTGGAGGTAAGAGAGTATAAAAGATTCAACAGGACCTGTATCGTACTTGACCTTGTGGATTTGAACTTGGCTCTCAGTTTTCGTGTAAAGCTTGCCGGGTGGGAGCACAGGCAGGAAGAGAACTTGAGTAAAAAGGCGTGGGTTCATGATGTTCTTCCTGTGAATGTGTTTTGAGATGTTTATGTCTGTACCTGTGTGTGTGTGTGTGTGTGTGTGTGTGTGTGTGTGTGTGTGTGTGTGTGTGTGTGTGTGTGTGTGTGTGTGTTGCATGGTCCCGTGGAGGTGTCTCCTCTCCTCAGTGCCTGTGTTGCTCTCGTTACATGATTGTAGACTGAAATAAATCAGCTCTGTCACTCACACCCCACCTGCCACAACAGCAATTTCTCAGCCGGGCGGTCAGAATCATTCAATAATGGATTGAGTATGGACTGTATTATGATAACCCGGGTGAGTTTTTTGTCATACAGTGATGCTTGTTGCTTACTTTCTGTCAATATTGGCTTGTAATAATTCTATTCTGAACCGATGCAGTTTTAAAAACTGTGATATTTAAGATGTCAGAGTGTCCCTGAACACACCACCATTGACAGGTTTCAAAATGGTCCCCGCTTGCAGTTGCATTAGCACTGGGTGAGAATTTGACAAATATAGAAAGACATCTAACGTCAGATGAGCACAGGCATATGCACCGACTACATACAGTGGCCTGTACGAGTACTACTAGTCATTCATTTCATCCCAATGGCATTATATAGTTGCAATTCTATGAGACTTGTCGTCCTCTTTTCTTTGTTAAGCCCTTTGAGATGACATACTGTGATTGGAGGCTCTAGGCTATGGTTAGCAGAAGGCTAAACTACCGGCTTGTGTGCCGCATTTACATTTTCTCTCACCCTGTCTCCTGCGTCTCAGCCTCTGGTCCTCGTAGCAGGCTGCTGCCATCCAGACGAGGAGACGCCATAGACGGTGTGAGAAAAAAACGTAAACGCGGCAAACGAGCCATGGTATTTGTGCTAGGCTACAGGCTAACCCAAGGCTCTCCCGACTGTTTTCAATACAATAAACTGGACTAGATTTTTACATAGTTTCGTTCCTCTATGTAGTGTAAATAGATGGATGTCGATAAAGTCTCTCTTATCTAATAGTTTAGTCTTAAATTAGCTGCAGCCGTGAGCCTTTGGCGATGGTTAGCAGAACTTTCACCGATGGGACGTGCACATGCATCTGCATTTGTAGAACAGCCAATAGGAACACTCTCTCTCTCTCTTTCTCTCTTGCTGAAATGACCTGTGAATGGCCAAAGTCTCCCATCATGGGCTAGATTTTCTAAAGCCTGAAAACCACCAAGAGGAGGTGGAGAAGTGTTGTTTTCTCTCAGACCATTTGAAGTACAATATGCAGAAAGATTATTATGGAGTGCTTGCCTAACAACGCCAAAAATAAACTGACTATCCCAGCTTTAAGGGCCTAAAATATGCGAAATCATGCATGTGTCTCATAAGAATTAAATTGGCACCACCATTGCTATCACTATTTTAATAAAAGTTTTAAAAAGTTTTAAAGTTTCATTCCATTTTGTTGCAAAGTGGGTGTTTCCCACATTTTACATAGCACACTGTATTTTACATTTCTCTGGAAAATGAGCCGTCCATCCATGTGTCTGTATAATGCAGCCAAACCCTAACCCTACAAAGTTTATGGAATCATAAATAGTGGTTTTGTCTGGTACGGTTTGTTGCATGATCCAGTGTCAGAGGCTGTTCAGTTGCTAATCAGGCCTCCGGGGAAGAGCCAAGTGATTTCTTTGTGATCAAGGGAATTATTGATCTTATCGTATTATGTATCACTTTGCATTATTGTTGTTTTTATTATCATTAACAGCAATGAATTAGATTGTCTTACAAGCCACTGAGTTACATAATTGTAGTGTTAGTGAGTTGCTGTCAAAGCAGTTGGGGAAGACTTGGTAGGGGGGAATGATTTATTCATAAAGAGACGGTTCAGTTTAGTTCACGGCATCACTTATGTTTTATTTATCTAGACATTGCATGAAGGCAATTTTTGATCATACATGCATGCACACTCGCTGGCAGGAACTAGTGACACACACACACACACACACACACACACACACACACACACACACACACACACATATACACACGTACACCCCCAGAGGATCTCACTGGGGTATCACACTTTGTACACAGACAAAGACACCATCCCCTCAGAGGCATACACTCCGTCAACTCTGCATTTAAAACACAGTCACACAGAGGCACACATATGCTTCCAGCAGCAGAAAAGGCTTTGCTTTAATCAAGCTGTGACAAGTGAATGTCTTTTCTGCCACCATGAATTATACACCAGGCCCGAGGTCACATGGGAAATCTACCTGGACCAAAGTAAACATTGCCAATAGTTTGACTGGAAAGATGTGGGCCTTGATACTTAGAGGCTTATCAGTCATCTGTGTGTTTGCTCCCTTTTAAGTTACAAGGAGCCCTAATGAGAGCTTTCACTCTGTAATACCAATTCTATTCTACTATAGGGTGGTTGCCCTTATAGAGAGAAAGACAGGGAGAGGGAGGGGAGGAGGAGTGACATGACTAAAGTCTCTCTCAGTTTAGCTGTACTGTTTGGAGTGCAGAGTGTGCTGCCATGGCAACCATAAAGAGACACAGATTTTTCTGTCAGAGCAGTGCAGCTTCACATCAAGTGTCTCGGCTCTGTGAAACTGCAGCTGAGTGCACATGCATGTCATCTCTTTGTGTTATTATACATCCAAATTGGATGCACTATAAGTCAGTTTATGTGTGTGCTGAAGGTATTGATTTTCAGTGAACAGTTGTGATGTATCTGTGTTTGGATTCCTGTTTTCTGGCTGGAGTGACTAAGAGGCTGTGCGTATGTGTGTGGGCGCGTAGCAATCGCTCTCACAGCTCGCTAGCACTGACTTATCTCAGGTTACATGAGGCTAAGACAGCATCCATGATATCACTCAGCGACCCCGTTTACAGCCACTGATACAATGATTACAGCCATATCTCAGTCGTATTGATTCTTCTGCACCAACGCTCCAAATGGCTGGGAGTTGTTGCTTTTTTATGCACCACTACTCAAACGAGCCATATGTTGCAAAGCAGCACTTAACTCTGCTGCTTCTTAATGAAACCAGCATACATTAAACCACTGCATTGCATTTTCAATCATCATGCTTTTTGTCAAATCTTCCATTTGCGTACTTGAATAAGTGCAATTACCAGCTTTTGGTGAGGTTGCTGCAGGCTGGTACTGTAACAACATTATCATAATATTCTCTTTTTACCTCAATGGCATGGTAATACTGACCTTTAGAGGGAGAGAGAGAGAGAGAGAGAGAGAGACATTTTAATAAATCATATTGTTTGCTCCCTGCTTAAAGCTTGCATGTTAGTCTGTCCTTGGAGATAAAAGCGCTCTGAAAATATCCAATGTAACAATCGTGCGACTATCAAAACAAGAGCAACCAAGCAAACAAAAATCTGAAATGAACCCAATCCCACCACTTTGCAACAATATTAGCCATAACACATTCTCACTCCCTAGAGCCTCATTTAGCAATATCAAGACAGAGAGAGACTGAATGAAGTGGTGAAAAGCTTCAAACACAATGTAAGCGTCAGATAAGTGCATTTTCAAATAGTGTTTGTTGTTTTCTGTGGCCCAGTGTGCACTAAAAGCATCGTGTGTTGCACATCAAACCAATTTGGCATGTCTGCGCGGGGCTTGGTTCAATTTTGAAGCCACAGCGATGGACCAAAATTGCCCTTTTGCGCGTGGTTCCAGGAACCATAGTGACCTATATGGTGGCAAAGTTACATAAAAAGGTAATGACATTTATAAATACTTTATACTGGTTAACTATCCAGACATGCCCATATCATAATGCATTTTTTTACCGACTGTTTTTTTGATAAGGGGCTATAGGGAATTAAGAGCTTAAAATTTTTTTTTACATTTACGAGCAGCTAAGGCATAGTTAATGAAACTCTAATTAACAAAAGCCCTGTGATAAATCAGCAAATTGAAAGGGCTGTTAAACCAGCAGAGTACAGCTGAGATGTATGGGCAAAATATGAGTACAATTATTAAGATACACATTTGCCCAACATCATGTTTAGAGTGCAGAATAAATTATGAAACATGTCCACTGTAATTTCATCCAAACATGACGAAGCAGCAGCCTTAGATTCTCTGCCTGCACTCGGCACTGTCCAACAAACACATCAAATAACGTAATTAAAATGATTTGCCTCAATTATCACATCCTTAGATATTAGAAAGAATACAGACACAGTGTAAACACAACTTAGAAAGACGCGTATAGAGCTGTCCAGACATAACTAATAAAGTAGCCCTTGACTTGGATGTCCTTTTATTTTCTAGAAAAAATACTTTCATTTTGGAGAAATACAGTAACTGATGTGCCCAGCAACATAGGATACATACATTTAGTTGCCATTAGGCGTGTATTTATTTAGTTGAACCTCCAGAGAAGGTCTTTGTGTGAGGGCCCATTAAGATAGAAGTCTCACTTGATCTGCTGTGGTCTCATTGTGTTGATGAGTGGATGCTCTCTGCTGTGGTCGTGATATACAGTAAATAATGTTTTGGTGTGGTTTTCTTTCAGATTTTATTTGTATCACTGTCATCTTTTATCCAGTGAGCTGTGGTTGTTAAGGATGTTTCCTGCAATTCGCCACAGCAGTGGCCAATTAGTTAGCACATACACAACGCTTAAGACTAATTACACCAGCTCTATATGTGAATGTGTGTATTTACCTCTCTGTCTACTGCACCTTTTTTTGCTTCTATGCATGCTTTTTTTTTGCATGCAGGCTCCACTTCACCAGCATGTTACTCTTATCTATTATACTTGCACAAAACTAGCCTCGTCCATCCAGACAAGATATCGAGAGTGGTGGTGCCCAGTCATTGAGGACATACAGCTGTCTCGCTAATTTTAAAGAAGCAAAAAAAATAAGTGGTGTAGCAGAAAACTCCTTTTCCATCCCTGATTTGTCTTAGAATCACACCATAATTAGAGACCATTTTCTTTCTCATTTAAACCTCTGTAATTCCTAATCCATTGTAATGTGGCCATTACTGGCTAATTTTTTTACACTTGCTAAAGTCATTAGTCATTGCTAATTACCATATCAAATAGAGGAGGCCAGCCGGGGGAATTCTAATGAGAGTTTAGTGCTACAGCAGATTTTCAGGGAGTTGTGGGTGGAGATCATATAGCAAGGGATGAAGGTCTGCATCTGACATACTGTAGAGAGATGGTCCAATTCGTTTTGCTGTCCATCCAAACAGACACACACATGAAGGAGTGTTGTATGTGTGAGCACATAAGCATGCACTACTTATAATGCTTATAATACTGTACATACACAACATGACCACACACACTTTCCTCGGGTTGGATTTCCTTTCCAAGTGGGAGAAAAATACCTATATTCATTAAAGCTGCTAGATTTAACAGCGGCTCATATAACTTTGTGTATGTGAAAGCGCTCACATGTTGCGACAATCCAACAGAAAATAATCACCTGACACTGCAGTTTCCCTCAACTCTACAGTGATTCAGCATCTTTCAGCTCATTGTTGTGGTTTGACGGCCCACAACTTTACTGTTTTGGTTCAGTCTCACCGCTCTCATCAACCCCGTTTCCAGGTGCAACAGTGGCTTTTTTCTTTCATAGCATTCATTTCGATGTCTCACTATGGGACACATCCCTTTATAGTGAGACATCTCACTCTTGCTACTCAGAAAATCAGAGTTACGTACGTTTTCACCAAAAAAACAGCAGCTAAAAAGAAAGTTATTTCCCTTAGGAGTTGGTGGAGACCAAAAACAGAGCCAGAAGGGGAGTAAAACTTTTAGGGCGGCTCCATTGCTTCGTATTTGCTGGATGTGTAAATACCAGTTGTTTGCTAACATAATGATGTGATATGTCTTTCTTGTTGCGCTGCCCCCAAGTGGCCAAAATATTACTGAATGCATGTTTGATGTCAAAGCTCTTGATCTCTCTTTTCTATTAACAATGTTTTAAACATCTCTTAGATTATCACTCTTTGATTACCACATCTTAAATATGTAGTTAAATTAAGTTAAACCTAAATGGATTCAGTCAGGGATTTGAAAGCATTCAAATTTGATATGCAGATTTGGTTTAAAATTTGAGAAAATGCTATGAAGCCCAAACCCTACTATAAACGTCTCTTTAATAATCCATTAAACAAAACATTACTTTTTGATTAATCACTCTAGCATTTATTCTATAAATTGTATCACTTCACACACACAGTTGTATTGCATTCCTGTATACATCACTGCTGTGGAGTTATTACTTTTCTTCCCATTACTACTCCTTTTCTTGGTAATGCAATAAAAGGGGCAGAGTGAATAATTGATTAATCATTGCCTTAACAAAACTATGAAATTACAGTGCTACTTGGAATGATTTCCTTACTGTAATAAGACAGCTTAGTTAATGTTTTACCAATAAGGCACCAAGGTTGGCTGCTGTGCAATAATGTATGAGGAGTGGAAAGAAGACTCAAAGGAAGGAAGTTCAAAAGGAAACAAACAGAGACAAACAG